>NW_015554181.1:1433667-1443582 GCF_001515605.1 Sinocyclocheilus anshuiensis
TCTGCTTTTAACCCTTACAGCTCATCGTGAGGGTTTATAGATATAACAAAAATAATATTCTACAAAAATATGCAGCAGCACAACTGTTTTTAACATTGATAATAATCAGAAATGATTCTTGAGCAGCAAATCAGCATATTAGAATGATTTCTGAAGAATCATGTGACACTGAAGACTGGAGTAAAGATGATGCTGAAAATTCAGATTTGCATCACAGGAATAAATTACATTTTAAAATATAATTTAAATAGAAAGAGCTCTTTTAAAATGTAATATTTCACAATTTTAACTGTATTTTTTTGACCAAAAAAATGCAGCCTTGCTAAGCATAAGAGACCTTTTTCAGAAACACTATTTCATTTATTTAAAATGTATATATTATAATCTTATTTAAAATTACTTTTTAAAATGAATAAATATTAAGTAATTGGTAATTGTTTATTAGAATTAATAACTTCAATAAACAATTTGTCTTCCAAGTACAATTATCATTATTATTATTAAATAATTGCTGAAATAAATAAATAATTATATTATCATTATTATTTTACCATAACTTATTGTAAATTGTATATTTTATTTGAATTTATTTCCATTAAAAATACTTATCATCATTTGTGCTGTTGCTGACTCAAACTGCGGTTAAATTGCTGTAACGCACTCGTCCAAAACATACTGCTTTAATGTGCCCTTTACCATGCAGGACTATGGGTTAATTTTTTTTCGGATTCTGATAACATAGTATGATTTGTATATTCTTTAGTTTTCTTATTTAGATATGAAAAGTTACCAACTGTCTGGAGGGAATAAGAGGAAGCCAAGATTTTGTGATTAAACATATGGTTACTTGACCTCCTCTGCCACTGAACACAGCACAGACGTTCAACTCTTAACCCCTTATATGAGCGTCTTTACTGTATCCGCTACAGTGAGAGAAGCTGCCAAGACCAGAGAAGAGCTGCTTTCAGGAGCAGCTGGCAAAGCACAGACGCTCACGCAGAAGACCTCCGACTGGCAACCACTCAACACAACACTTCAGTCTGAGAACGAGAGACACACACACACACAGGCCCGAGAGCACAATGGCTTTCATCATCTCAATGAATGAAGCAGCTTGAAGCGTTTTAAAGGCAGACGCATTCACCTGCTCACGTTCAAGTAGCTCAGACCCAGAAAAACGTGAAGACTAAAACAGTCTTGACACGCTACGACAGACGGATCATTTCCGATCATCACGCCGGTAAGTTTTTCCTCCATCACAGGGGACAATAAAACGCTCCTCTTGGTTCTTCGCCGACTAAACGCAAACTACAGGTGATAAAAAGCGAAAAGTGCTCGGGTAAAAGAGGCAACGCAATGGCGTAGAGCGAGCCAGGCGAGATTTATCCCTTCACGGCCTTTTGACACTAAATTAAACTGTTGAGACCATTCCCCGTGCCAGCTAGTTATCTTTCTGGGCTAATTTAACACTATAATTTACGTTCCATATAAAATATGTCCTGATATGGTGCTGTCGAGGCAGTACATCATTCTCGCCGAGCGCTCTGGTTTCGGCGAAAAGGACGGAATTAGATCATATTCATGATGCAATTAAACACTTCAGTGGGAATCAATGTAAAACTGATGAGCCCTGAAAACAATGCATATGGCAGGGAACATTAGAACGCATTACCTTCCGCTGGAAACCCTCGGCAGATGCAATTTAAACCCCTCCAACACTCTCGGCTGCCGTCGCCGCAGCCTCATAACGCGCAGCCATAATAAATGAATTTTTTAAGTTTTTCCTCCATCACGGGACAATAAAACGCTCCTCTTGGTTCTTCGCCGACTAAACGCAAACTACAGGTGATAAAAAGCGAAAAGTGCTCGGGTAAAAGAGGCAACGCAATGGCGTAGAGCGAGCCAGGCGAGATTTATCCCTTCACGGCCTTTTGACACTAAATTAAACTGTTGAGACCATTCCCCGTGCCAGCTAGTTATCTTTCTGGGCTAATTTAACACTATAATTTACGTTCCATATAAAATATGTCCTGATATGGTGCTGTCGAGGCAGTACATCATTCTCGCCGAGCGCTCTGGTTTCGGCGAAAAGGACGGAATTAGATCATATTCATGATGCAATTAAACACTTCAGTGGGAATCAATGTAAAACTGATGAGCCCTGAAAACAATGCATATGGCAGGGAACATTAGAACGCATTACCTTCCGCTGGAAACCCTCAGCAGATGCAATTTAAACCCCTCCAACACTCTCGGCTGCCGTCGCCGCAGCCTCATAACGCGCAGCCATAATAAATGAATTTTTCACAAAATTATTCAACTACTAAATTGCCCATGGTAACTGAATATCAGATGAAAGTGATGTGAATTATTAAGAAGAGATACTGTTTGTTCTTACCCAGAGTATAATAACGGCACAAATGAGGAGAGAGAAAGAGAGACGGAGGGAAAGAGAGGCAGAGTTGTTGGTAATAAACACAGCCGATCTTGTCAAGCGCTGAAGGAAGTTGGTCTGTGACTGTGGTCACCTGCTGTGATGATGGCATTGACCATTTCCCAGTGGGCTGAAGTGCAGGATTGTGGGTGGTCTGGAAGAACTAGACAGATTATCAAGAGCTTTCAAGCTTCCCTCGTAGGCCCGATGCTAAAACGCAATCGCATTTCATTTCTTTCATGATAATTTCAACTACGCATTTTATGTACTTAAATATTATCAAAATTCAAATTACATTCGAATTTAAAATGCATAATTTCAATTAGGGTGAAGAAAAGCTTTTGGCTTCTCTCTTACTAATGCACGTTTATTCAAAGCATAAGATAACATGACTATCTGTGAAAAAAAGTTATAATTAATTAAGTTGCTTAAACAAGTATAAACAAAACAGCATCATGTATGTATTCATAGTTTAATACAAAGGGCCGAAAGCCAATCACACGGAGTACATTTTTCATTTAAAAACAGGAGTTGCAGTGGAATGACGAAAAAAAAAAAGTCTCGAAATATGTTTTTTTCAAAGTTGAACTTGCATTAATTTTGTTTCTAAACATGCGGTTCTTTTGTGCGAGACGCGAGTGCGACAGTGATAGATGTCCCTCTAGAAAATGTGCGAAATATGCATTCTGTGTGAACGACTTGGTTTCAGTTTTGACGAAAACAACATCTTCTCCGCATTGATGTTCTTTTCCCGCAATATTTGTCATTAACAACGCAGCAGCGCCGCATCTAGTGGCTTCAACTGAATAGGCTAAAAAAAACATTAGAATGCAACGACACTTACATCGTCATCGCATCTCGTGCGCCACTGATAAGGCTACCTCCTTAATGCACACCTAAAATTCGAATGCAACGTTTTTGCATTCGAATGTGGATTTTTATTTTAAATTCGACAAACATTCGAAATTTGAATTTTTTTTGACAGCCCTAATAGATAAATGAAACACTAACTAGTATTTCTGCACAAAAAAAAATAATAAAAAAAATTGTGGCATAGTTTATTAAAAAAATAGACAAATTTTCATAATGCATTCATTCAAATTGCTTAGAATCAGCATAAATCTGATCACTGTGAAAATTAATTCAGTTAAAAAATATGAACATGGTTAAATATGGCTAGCAATAAAATGTATGAGACTGATAAGCCTTTAGATTGATTACCCATAAGCCTCGTTTATTAGTACTGCTACAGAAATCCTACCGGGTTTTTTTCATTCGTTTAATTTATGTAGTAATAACAAACATGCATCACATCAAGTAAGCCTAAATTGAGTGTTATCATCGTCCACACCAAAGTATGATAACATTCGGATTATTTTAAGTGTGCTCTGCAGTTTTTGTTATCTTTCACTTTAAATACTAAAACTCTTTAAAGTCAAGTGGATTCTATTTGGCTGTCAGTGTTGTTATTTTTCATTAACTGGAAAAAACGAAAGTGATTCTGATGATATTGTTCCTCTCTATAGCTAATGTTATAGCTGTAGTGTGGACTCGACTATTCTCATAGAATTACACTGATTATTAAAGATGAATAGTTATCGTTATTGGTGTGAATGAGCCTTTAACACTGGGATACACAGCACAACACAACACAGAAGACAATATCTCGCCACCTCTATTTTAGACTTTAAACTTCATGACTTTAAATGCATGAATATGATAAATTAGATTAAATCAATACTTTTCACTTGCCATTTTAGCCAGGATTCATCATTCTGGTCAAATAGTACTACTAGACGATGTTTTATATAAGTGCATACCATAGTACTTACAAGGTATACCATGGTGCTGAGATTGGCACATGTCCATAAAAACATGGCTGTACCCTTGTACTGTTCTGTCAATAAGGATAAGGATTTTGAAGGGGATGATTTATTTCAATATATTATGCACCACAAGTTTTATTTGTATAATCCAAACCCAGACTCAACAGCACTGAAGTTAACCAGTGTAAAATGTGTATAAAAGCGGACAGAACGTGCATTTTGGAGCAATTAAGCATAATTTCTGACAATGCAAGTTTTTCCCTCTTGAAATGGTAATTACACTTAATAATGCTTTAATCCGTCCATCACAGACGAGGTGAAAGGGAGGGGGCACGCTTAAGTGCTCCAGGGTCACACGGTGTCAGGACAAAAGCTAGAGGTCGCACAACACCACGACAACCGGCCCATCACACACACACACACACACACACACACACACACACAGAGACTCTCCCTCTCTGTTCTGTCAGAAGTCTCAAAATTACACTAGAAGAGAAAAGAGTGGTGAGCGAGAGCGAGACTTTAATGCAAACATTTCAGAACAGCATTAAGTTCAACTTAAACATAGAAACCAGACTGTCAACATGAACAGAATAAAAGCTATATTTATGCCACATTCTCTCTCTCCCTCTCTGTTCTGTCAGAAGCCTCAAAATTACACTAGAAGAGAAAAGAGTGGTGAGCGAGAGCGAGACTTTAATGCAAACATTTCAGAACAGCATTAAGTTCAACTTAAACATAGAAACCAGACTGTCAACATGAACAGAATAAAAGCTATATTTATGCTATATTTAAAATATTAAATAAAATGAAAACTGACCAAAAATATTAAGTATCTTCAACTCATCTACACAATTTTGTCAAATGCTCTCTAGAATAGTAATATTCGTTCTGCTAATGGCACTGGATTTTGACTTAGCAATACCAAGCAGCAAGTCATTGTTTTGCCAGGCTGTGACAAACTAAAGTCTTCTGGCTTTCTTTAAAAGAAATTGACAAGTAGGCCTTATGTCAATATGTTCCTCACCAGCTTCCTGTTCCAACAGGAAATGTCAACACAAAGGGTCAAGGTTTGGCTGGTGAGCATGGCACAGTTAGCCCCTGCTGGCAGATGTCGTTACTACATCACCTGACTCCAAAAAGAGTCTTTCTCCATTAATGGTCATTCAAAAGTTGCAGTATATTGTGATAAAATAAAAATTGTTGCAGGCAGCATAACAAAACAAAACATAAAAACTCCCAAATAAATGCCTCCTATGAGCTGGTTATTTTAATAAATCTTTCAAAAAAAAAAAAGAGCTTTTACAGCTATTATTGAATTAAAATCTGACTATATTATAGAACATGGTGTATATTCATATCAAAGATAAAGCATTAAAAATAATAAACGTTAGTGTTGTCACGGTACCAAAATTTCAGTATTCGGTACCGATACCAGTGAAAATCCACGGTTCTCGGTACCAATTTCGGTACCAAAGCAAAACACAAAAACATGCTAATTGAACAACATTTTTATTAATAACGTTAAACAAAAATTAAATGTACAAAACCAATGCCATTCTTTATACTTATTTAAAAGTGTTTCAAGTTTTCCCACAAGTAATAAAAGTATGAAAAAAGTAAACAAGTTTCACCCAAAAGTTTAGTCATAGTTCTGCTGCCACTGAAAAACATCTGTAAACACCGACTTGGTACCGAAATACCGGGTCTTTTGACAACAATAATAAACGTTTTAATGAACAAATAAAAAAAATAATTTTAAATAAATTATACAATTTACAATATGTCAATACAAAAAATGGTAGGGCAAATAAATAATTGCATGTCTATAGATTTTAATTAATTAAAATGTTTTGAAAAACATTTTATTTAAATTTAATGCTACTTTAATTAAATTCTAATTATATTTTAATTAAAAACAATTAAAATAAATGGCAAATAAACTAATAAATAAAATGCAATATAAAAATGTACAATATATTTTGGTAAAATAATTATTGTACATGAATAAAAATTAAAAGTATTTTAAATTAAAAAAATTATATACTTTACAATGTTTTCTAATACAAAAAATACTGCAAACACAAAATACTGCAGAAAACCATCATGATATTACAATGTGATACCTTCACTACACCATGGCAGTACTTTTTTTATCTAGTGAGGGAGTCAATTTTTTGAGGGATTACGATATTTTGTCCACTTAATTCCATTATAACTTCACTTAATCTAATATGAACGTGTGTGACAGAGAGCAAGCTTTCTAAATGACTCCCAGCAGCTCGAGCGAACATGAGAGTAATGCTAACACAAACACAAACAAATGATACCTTTGTACCCCGTGTCATTTGTACTCTACGCAGGAAGAGAGAGCGAGAGAGAGACACTCTTCCCGGACCATCTCACGTTCCCTCTCTTTCTGTGACCACTTCACCAGCAAAATGAAGAGGAAAGACAACAAATCACTCTCAAATCTGCTGCTGTTGTTCCACAGCCTATCAACGCGTCTCTCCTGCCTGGCCACATCAATACTGAAGAGTGACGGCCATTTGCTATATGATTGCCTTTTTTATTTTCTCTCCCTCACTCACCTTTCTCTTCGCCCCTTTCTATTCTTCCTCCTACTGCCCGCTCGGCTCTAATCAGCACGGCGGGCCAAAACAAAAGAGGGATTGTCTCTTTAACTGAGAGCAGCACTGTATCACAGCTTTCTTCCCCATTTTCCCGCTTTATTAGCGGCGTGGCGGACCACTGTTTATACTAGTGGGTATTCCGTGTTTGCTGGAACAATTACAGTATGACAAATGGTCCATCAACGCCATCTATCAGAGGTCGCTTGACAGGAATCCTATACGCAGGGCGGCCATTCGTCCCCAGCCTGCCTTCTCCTGGGCACCATGCTTCAGTATCCATGACAACACGCAAGCCGCTTGCCGTGCACGGCGCTCTGTGATGAGAGATGGCACCCGAGAGCGGCTCTGGAAATTAGCCTTTGACACCCCACCCCCCAAACGCATTCCCAGAAACATCCCAACCCCCAAGAGCCTGTGTGTGTGCGAAAAATGGTGCCGTGACCCGGACGGCTTCGCCCCACCCCCAGCCTGGATAATCACCGGACCCAAATGCAAACACGCACACACCTCAAGATCTTGCCAGCGTGGCTTATCTGAGCAACTAGAGCATGCACAAGATGGCTGATCGCCACTCCTGATATCCCATTATCCTCAGCAAATGTAAATACAATCGCCCTCATCCCACATCCTGCGCGCCGGATCGCACTTCAGCCCCGGAAAACAAGATTGACATTTCATTGAGCGGCCTTTTGCGCTCTATATTAAACACAGGAAAGTATTTGCTTTGCAGCCAGGTTTGCAGTTGTTCATTATGCCTCACCTTTTGGCTTATTGATAGAGGGAACTCTGGGGTATTGGGAAGGAACTAAATTGCTTGGGACTTTCCTCAGCGAGGAATAGATAATGCGGCTTTTAATAAAGCGGTTTTGGGCAAAACGGGCGCAGATGCAGGCGAATGCGGGATTCTGAGCTTTGCGGACATCGTGCTAGACTGTGGGAATCCAAAAATAAAAGGGGGAGACGCAACAGAAGGATCGATATGTGGGAGGCAGACGGCTGGAGCAGACGAAGGGGGTCAGAGTTTGACCTCCTGGGTGACCTTTGTCTGGTCTGAAACAAATACTGTGGGAGACGGCTAAAAAATATAATGCGGGTCACTGACATCTCACCTATTGTCTGTCGTGACCGATCACATGTCGACTTCTGCACAAGCTGCGGCTCGTGATAAGATAAATGAAGCAAATTCAGGCCAATTGAAACATTCAGTACTTGTCAAGTGAAATGTTTAGTCAAAATTGATTAACAATGGAAAATAAACATTATCTAGGTAAATATGGTAAAAAAAAAAGAAAAAAAGTCATTCTAGTTTTAAATTATAATACAACTGAACTGAAAATTCTACACTACATTTTGCATAAAAATGTATTTGGTTGCACACAAAACAAGAAAGCAGTCTGATTCACAAACAAATGACTCTTATGAACCAATTCTTTTAAGTGAATCAAAAAAATACGGCACAATCAGTTTGGTCTGATTCACAAACAAATGACTCTTTTAAACCAGTCCTTTTAATGTGTCATAAATCAAAAGTGTCAAAAGACTCATTAGCAGTTAACAAATCAACAAGTTACCATTTCTCGCAGTAAAAAATTTGAAATTATTACAGGATGGATGGTAATTTGAATATATTACAGGGTGGACATATGTGCACACCTTCCAAGATGTTATGCATTTAAGTATTTCATTACTACAAGTAATGATAACTTGAATAAATAAATATTTTTAATTCCATGTCAGCAGCCATCTATTTTGAGAACAATGCAAATAAGAGTCATACAAGCAACAAAAAAACTATATAAAGTTTAATACAAGATTTAAAAAAATCTAAAATACATAAATACAAAAATTGTCTATTTACATTAAAAACAAATAAATTTACAGCAATAGCAGAAAGAAATTCATATATAATCTAAATAGATACAATAACTGAAACGAAATAAATTCTGAACTGAATCAAGAGCTTGTGAATCAGAAATGAATCTGGACATTTGAATTGAATCCAGCCATATAACTTTCAAAAAGTCTTTTCAAAAGTGAAGAAACAAAATTAAAATAAAGAGATTCAAAAATAAAAAAAGGTGAAGAAACGCCCATATATAGGCATCACATCGGCCATGGCAGCATCAGCTACTGAAGCATGTATACTGCACAGGCCATGTAATGCTCTATTACTGAAGTCATAAAACAGTATGCCGACCTGCCGTGTTGAGTAACTCATTTTAGTAGTGTGGCCTGAGCTTGAATGCAAAATGTCAACAGCTATAACCCGCCTGTACCAGCGGCGCCCACATTGATGTGGCACAGCCTCTTTCTCCCAGTTGGAAAGCCGACAGTTTTGCAGAGACTTGGAGTCCTTAATTATCCCCGACTTAGTCTAATTCAATCAACACAATTTCAATCTGCCGGCAAACAGGCAAAAACACTCCCGTCCCCTCCAGTACAGAGTCTGAAATATACACGAAGAGGAAGTCGAGCTGACGGAACAGATGAAAACTAGATGCCACATAATCTTACTGCTTAAATCACGTCTTTATGAGTGATTATGAATGAACAGAAGCCTAGGAGTGAGCCGATCACATGCTGCTCTCTCGTATAAAAACGCATTCTGGCATTACCATAAAAACATACCACTGGGAAAACCATGGTAATACTACTGTTTGCATTAGCAAAGTAAAAACAGTGGAAAGTGCAGTGAAAACAGCCCGTCACTTTCTTCATTTTTGCCCGTTTTTAAGTGTAAAAAAAAAATAAATATATAAAATGACCTCACTGCTTTGCTTTTTATGTGTGCGTGGATAAACAAGTAGAAAAAAAGGCTTTTATTATTTATATATAAATCAATAAATATGAATGCATTAATGTATTTTTATTTGCATATTTAGAATAATTTATTGCAATTAATATTCAAATAAAGTATATTTTAATTCTTATATATATATATAATTTTTTTTACAAATTATATACAAATTAATACATAATATATATGGTATTTTATATATACACAATTTTATATATAAAGTAT
>NW_015554181.1:1443617-1451125 GCF_001515605.1 Sinocyclocheilus anshuiensis
TATTGTATATAATATTATACACACACACACTACTATTAAAGTAGTATATTATTATTATTATTATTGTCACTTAAATGTAAAATAAATCTGAATATAACTATGGCACCTCACAGATGTCTCATGTTTTAAAATATAAAATATATAAAAAATATATGAAACATAAAAATATTTAAAAAACTATAAAATATAGCCTGGAGCAACCTTTAAAATTCAGATTTAACGGTTTCTGATCATTGATCAAAATCAATGGAGAAAAAAGTCATCGATTTGACTTAGTAACCCTCATGAAGGTGGTCTTGACCTGACCTTAAACATTCTCCGGGGATCCTGACGCATCCCAACACGCGTGGACGCGGACAAGCATTCATTTAAAGGTCATTAGGTTTTAATTGCACGGCTAATTCCCTGTGAGGAGCGGAAGCGGCACGTCTGGGAAGGCCGGACAGGGTGGAGGGGGAAGTTAAACCATCGTGAATTGAGCTCTTAAAACCCAGAAAGCCATCAGAGCAGAGATCCACCCCCATTCAAACAGCATCCCACTCAACGCTCGCACCACGTTATTAGATCTAATAAGCTCAAATAGCAGCCCGGCCCCGCGCGTCACTATACAGCCGTTACTTTCCTGCCGACTGCCAAGACTGTTTTGCGCCGGCTTCAGACTGCCAGAGCCAACAATAGCAGATTAGTGAAGCCCTTCTCCCATTTCAACAGAGGTTAATAAAAAACGACAGGGCTAAGTCTACTCTGATTAACTATGCTGAGAGATATTAGCGCAGTTTGTTACATCAGATCATTATTGGATTAAACGGCGCGCACGCTCACACTACAATGAAATTTTCATTTTCCATTTACAAGATGTACACACAAAGCCGGCTCTGGGAGTACACTTGTCAGAACAAAGAGGGTATTCTTTTTTCCTCTTTTTCAAAGTGACTAAATCTCAAACTGATACTACAGTCTGACGCTCCTTCCTGTGACGTTCCCGGGTCAAGCGCTTACTGTAATTGTTTTCACGAAAAACAAAAAGCAAAGATTAGTAAAGCATTCGCACCAATTAGCCTCAGAGAACACCTTTCGATTGCAACCGTGCAAGGATCTGTAAGGTTTAGAGCAAAACAACACCAGTTTTGATGAGTTTAATGTGTCTGCTGAGAATTTGGCCTTTTGTTCACAACTAAACCCAGATCATGCACCAACCTAAACCTGACCTAAACCCGTCCCTAAACCTTCCCCTGACCTTAATCAACCTACTATTGAAGCTAGTTTCTTTCTACACAGATTAAAGAGTTGCTTCAAAAATCAATGGAGGTCAGTGGAGAAGGGAAGTTATTTCAGCACTGTGTTTATAAGCTTATCATTAGGCCTAATGAGAACAACAACATGAACAGATTAGAAAGTCTATATTTCAGAGGAAAGACAATTAAGCTATATCTGAGGACGTCGCCATGTGGGACACACTTACAAAAGTTGAGCATTTACTTCAATATGAAGCATTTGTGGTACTGAGAGAGCAGAAGTGATTGCATCTAAATCAAGCATCACTATTACTCTTATTCTCATTTTATTAAGTGATCAGATTATCAAGAAACCGGCATCCCACACCCTACAGACCAGAATATCACAAAGATTCTTTCCACGTGGACCAGTAAGAAACGACCTCACAACCAATCTGAATGCCTTAGCAACCATACAGAACACCCTAGCAACCGCATACCAACACCCTAGCAACCACCCACAACCTCCCAGCATCTCAGTGACTTTTATTGCGGAAGCATCATTCACATAAACTTCTTAAATGTCACTATGATTTAATGGATGTTTTAATATTGAGTGTTTATCTAAATAAACAATCAAATCTCAAGTGTATTGTATTATATTGTTGTATTTGCCTTGTAAAGCTTTTATGTAAAGCGCCTTTAAGCAACTTTTAAGGGTGCTATATAAGATACATTTATTATTATTATTATTATTATTATTATATCAAATATATTATAGTTAAACTAAAATGACTTTAAAAAATATTGCATGAAATAAAATAAACGTTAACTGAAATAAAAAAAAACTGAAAAACTAAAACTGAAATATAAATTAATAAAAAATAAATAGACATTTAAAAAAAATAATGATAAAACCACAACAAAATTAATACAAATTGAAAATAATAAGAAAAGTTTAAAAATAAAAACTAATTTAAAATAATAAAAAATACAATCTCAATAATACAATTTAAGGAAAGCAAGTCTGTTTTTCTGGACAGATGTTGAATTGGTGTTTCTTTTAAATCAACAACAAATCAAATTAATATCATCACTAACAGGAGTTTGAACAAACCCCTAAACAGAAACCAATCAAGTCCTTGCTTTCTAATGAGCACAGAAAACAGAAATGATATCAATAGCAACACTTTTACCACCACACCATATCAGAAACAAATAGGCTGATTAATTATAAAAGCCTGCACAAGACCATGTTCTTCCATAGACCATAAAAGCATAACACAAGACATTTAACAGCTTTATATGTGAGAAACCGAATTAAATTTAATTAATTATTTGCTGAAAATCTTCCCTTTGACCGAAGTTCTGAAATTAATTTGCATATATTCAGATATCATCAACTTCACCGGTGGCTCGATTTTCTTCTCGCAAAGCTATAAAAATTTAACTAACCCTTTAATGCTACCTGGTTACCGTTTTTCCTCCACACATTCGTCAATTATCACATGTACCTGTTACGAGGCTTTCACCGTTATTACTCCAGCGATCAGCTGTCCGACTGAGGCAGAAATATTCACTTTTGCTTCAGCCGCCCCACTCTTTTCACCCTCTAAAGAGAGGTCTGTCCCTACGAGAGCCAAACCTGCTTCCAACTGCAGAAGAAAGAGTGGGCTTCAATTAGTGTGTCTCCTGGGGTCCCCCCATCCCATTACCCACCATAAATCCTGATGCTTTATGATTAGGTGCATAAAATGAGTCATCCATCTGGACAGTAAATAAAAGCTTGTCAGTGGCCTGACGCCAAGCCTGAGCACGGCTTCCTGTGAAACTCACCTCTATGTGTGGACAGTCAGACGTCACACCACCCAAACAAGACAGAAACTGTCTGCATAAATCAGACGATCACACGCTTGGATTATATGTACACTGAAAAAAAATGGCATTGAAACAAATTTACAGTCTATTTATGCAGAATGCTTTTTAAATCCCACTTTATTTCCTGAATTTGAATTGAGGTAACACAGCACATAGAATTGCATTTTGAATCTGAATAACAGGAAGTAGAATTAAACTAATGTTGTAATTGATAAAAAATAGAGTTGAAATGAATGAAATATAAATATTACATGAACAACTTTTAAAAAAATTTTATTAGAAATGTTGCCTTGACAACTAACTGAAAAAATTTGTTTAAGGTGAACCACTAAAAATGGCAAACAAAACTTAAATAATAAACTAATAATAATAATAATAGAAAACAACCTTTAATATTTCAGAAAAAAATGACAAAATTACTCAAATGTAAACTAAAATGAAAAAATAAAACTGAAAACTAAACTAAAACAACACTGACTGAAATTCAAATAAAAGGTTTTTGTTAAAACAATCTTGTCGAATTGTAAAAAAAAAAAAAAAAATTTCTAAAATTTCTTGAAGGTTATAGAAACTTACAGACACAGATACATCTGTTTGAAATGACACCTACACAAATTTCTAATTATAAAAAAATGTAAATTTGTATAAAAAAATATTTTAATACATTAATGGCGCAGAGTGGAACACTTCATTTCCCAGAATTCCATTACCTTGTTGAATTTCTCCCAATTGCAATCTATTTTCACCCTCCGCAGTTTCAAATCAAATTCCAATTCAACTTCCTGTACAATTTCACACTCATGAACTGAAACAGGAATCTTCAATTCTGAACGTGCATGATAAAACACAGGATTTGAATGGAATGACAGGATCAATTTGGATATGCTAAAGTTTTACATACATTTCAGTCTTTCTACTTCAAAATGTCATGTTTAATTTAATGTGTTAATTGACATTTCTTTGTAATTAATTCTGAAATTCACTAGCAATTTGTGAGTGAAAACTTTTTTTTCAATGTAGCTATGTCAGAAATCACTTGACTACTAGAACAGACAAACAAGAGAGCCTCGGATAATGACTTAAAGTTCAGACTGTTTCTTACACATGACTTTGAATATAGTATGGACATTTTTATGGTGTTTTTGTTTTTTTGTTACTTCTATAGTCACAATTTACACTTCTTTTTAACAAACCAATGGTATGAAGTAACAGAGGACAACAGAAATTACATTTGGATGAACTATTTCTTCAATGGTGCAATTTTAGTATTTTAGGTATGAATTCTTCCCGTTCTCCTTTAAAGGCATGTCTCGCATAGAATTGGTGCACGGAGTCCTTCAACTGAGATGCGATCATACCCATCAGCCACTGAACAAATGAAGGCAAATATTTCAAGAAATTAGGCTGGCAATTATGACTCAAAAACGTTCGCTGTTGCATGGCAGTCTTGTGCATTTAATATGGATACAAAAAAAACTTTCAACTCTTTGTTTGCTTGCCTTTATCTTTTTAACATGATGCAACATCAAGGAACGAGGAGTCAAATCAGAAACCGAGCCGCTTCAGGCCTGCAGTGTGTGACTGCCAGAGGCCAAGCGCCGCGGGAAACCTCACCGCACCGCACCGCACCGCACCGACTCCTGATAGACACTCGTGCGTCTCAATGACATAATAAACGCTGGAGATTCATTTGCGCTGGACTGAAATGACTCCCTGAATGACTGCAGTGCATATTAAACACAACCAAACCAAACAGAGCAGTGTTTGAGTGTTTGTGCGGGACACCACAGGACCAAATCTTGTTTCAATTCAGTAAGAGAGACAGAGTGGAGACTGAAAATGATCAGGGATTAGAGGGAATTAGATTCAAACCTGAACACACAGCATGAGCACCACAACACAATGTCTGTAAAGCAAGTGCATTTACCATTTCTTTTTAAATGATTATTGCAATTTGTTTTTAACAACCAAACACCATGATTTAAAGGATTGATGATTTCATCTAAAACAATAAATACATACATTTTGCTATATTAATTTTGTGTGAGAAAAGCAGGTTTAATGTCACCAACAACTGATCACACAAGAATCTTAATGCACCTTATTGGAATAAATGCAAATGAGCTCATGTGGATGGGAATTTTTCAGTGAATAATGATAAGAATTTCTCACACAAAGCATATGATATTTTACATTCATCATTTGAAAAATAAATTACATTTAAAAAAGAAAAATAATAAATTAATAAATCAAAAATGCATTTAATTGCATATTAATTTAATACATTTTATTAATGAAATAATGCATTTACAAATAAATTATTTTATAAATAAAAATAAAATGTATTAATAAAAATAACACTATAAATTGAAAAATAAATACTTTTTTGATTTTTACATAACTACAGAAACACTAACACAACAAAATAATAGATTATATAAATATAATAATAATAATAATTAGAAATTAAAATATTTTTGTAATACATTTGCTTTATTTTATTAATTAATTAATTTATTTATTTATTTAACAAAACATAACAAAACATTAAAATTTAGTATAAGCTAACTATTATATCCATGTTTGAGGACAGGTGATGTTCACCTGCTCACCTTCGTGAGCATCTGTTCTGTCTTCATTCTGATTGGCTGTTTAAAGTTCCCATCAAACCACATCAAAACTATCAAAGGATCAGTCTGAACTCCAACAAACTCCATCCTGGTGTCCCAGCACTGACTCAACACGACTCTTGTTCACACCGCTGTCACGTTACATCACGTCTGTCAATGAGAAAAACTGCACTTCCTATTAGCGGCAAGCATTTCGCAGTTGCTCCCAATTTCAAAACACTGTAAAAATCACAGTCAAGGGGACGTATTTATTATTGCTCTGTGCATGGGGAGGATAGTAGACTGATTTATTGCGCTGCGATGTTAAAAGTAGGACACTTTCACAAGAGGGGGAAGTTCTAAAGAAGAAGTGCGGAGAGCTTATTTGCTATAGGCAAGCAATCAGTGAGGAATTCAAAAGCTAGCCTGGCCTCCAGAGCTCTATAATAAGGGAATGAGACGGGGGGCTTACCGGCTAAACACCACACACACACGTATAACACACACACACACACAAACATTCTCCCATGTGACACCATAAAAGTATCTTGAAAGCAAGGCCAGCTATTGTCTCTTTGTTCCGACACGGCTGTGAACATGTTTTTATGTGTGGTCCGAAATGCGGCGAGTGAAAGCAAGCTTCAGGAGACCCGAGCTGCTGTGCTGGTCAGCTGAGGTGATATTAACACAAAACCCAAAAGAACTGGGTACAAGAACAAGATGCTTGACATTTACACACATCACAATATACCCAAATGTAAAACACAGCTATATAAGAACATCTACCTCACTATTAAAGACAACAGCTTGACTACTGTAACAGAACCTCGTTTGATTCAGCGATTCCACTGAAATCATGCACAATATTTCATCTCTTCTGAATATGTAAACTAGCTTTGTGTAGGAACACAAAACTGAAATCACTATTTGCTGAAAAGCTCTTAAATATTACGCACAACATAAAGCACTCTCAGGCAATCAGCAAAGGACAAAAAAGAAAAGCTGCTATAATACCTTGCTGTAATAATAATGATGATAATAATAACAATAATAATAATAGTTATAATAATTATAATAATAATATGTATTACTAATATTAATAATATAATATTATTATTATTATGCATGGTTATATTATTATCATTATTATTATGCATGATTTATTGCATTGCATGTTTTATATTATAAAATTAAACAAATCAATAAATGAATATGTTACTACTGCAAAAATAAATGTAGTGTAAAATACAGTTTTTATTAAAGTCTCATTATATTACAACAACGATTATTATTATTATTATCAAAATCATTATTAGTCAAAATATTACAATTTTAGGAATTAAACTAATAATAAATATTACTATTCCACTAAAGTACTGTTAAAAAAATATTTTATACTGCTACTACTACTACAACAACTAATAATAATAATAATTATTATTATTATTATTATTATTTAAATGATAAAAATTAAACATATCTATAAATTAATATTTTACTCTTGCAATAATAAATGTGGTGCGTTTTTATTAGTTTTTATTATTAATAGAATAATAGTATAATTAATAATATATAGCTTCCAAAAATATAACAGTTATAAAAATTCAACAAACCAATACATAAATATTACTACAGCAATAAGTTGTAAAATAAATAAATGATTATTTACTACTACTACTACTACTACTACTAATAATAATAATAATAATAATTTCCAAAAATATGTATTTAAAGGGGTCATATGATGCTGCTAAAAAGAACATTATTTTGTGTATTTGGTGTAATGAAATGTGTTTATGCGGTTTAA
>NW_015554181.1:1451289-1458806 GCF_001515605.1 Sinocyclocheilus anshuiensis
AAGGAAAACTTGAAATCGCATCATATGACCCCTTTAAATCATAAAATTAAACAAACAATAAATTACTGTTGAAATAATAATTAATTCTAATAATAATAATAATTATTATTATTATTAATAATAATATTTTGCAGAACAACACTGAAACTATAATATTAATATTTATGTCTTAAATTATATAGAGCTTTAATTTTGGCAGAAAAACACAGGGAAAGCTTAACGCTTTGTAAAAGAACAGTTATTGGCCAAGCTGGCTAGTATCATCCTTTCATATACTTTAGGCTGAAAAAAAATTATGGATATCCAACAACAGACCGCGCTTCACTCTTGTAGTCACAAACCCAAAACTCCAAGAGAATCTTCCCTGTAGTGCAATAAACATTTAAAGGTGGTATAGAGATGGATAAAAGAGCTGGCTTTAACAAAAAGTTGGAGGAAAGCTGTTGCACATTCACTTCTGTCACTTCTCTGCCGTCCTACATAATAAAAGCACGGCCAAACCAAAGTGCTGCAGACAAACTCCAACAGTCCTGCTAATTTGCGAGCGCTGCAGTGAAACCCGGATATCTGCATACAGTTAAAAGACAAACAGTCCTGTAAATAAAGACGGCTGTCCGGCAACGGTCTTCCCCACGATGCCATTATTGACCCCAGTCAGATGCTCTGCTGATTAAAAATTGATCCCTTTGGAAAAATCAAATCAAGAGAACAGGATTCTTTCATATGAGGAGGGCACAGCTGCTGACACGAGGGTTGCAGACCTGTTATTAACCCCTGATCCGCCACGCAAACACACACACACATGCACGGTCTCCCTCAAGGCCCCAGCCCAGACGTCTTGAATTATTCAGGAGGCTCTGCGGCCACCTCACCTCAATTTATGCAGGCCGCTGCTCTCAATGGACCATCCGGGGCCCCTGAAGAACGGTCAGCGGAGGGATGGGACCATTTGAGCTGTCAGGGCCGAGCGACCGGTGGGCTGCTGGCGGGGTGTGAGAATGAATTCATCAGCGAGGGTCAGCACGGGTTAATGATGCCACGCGTCTAGACGGCCGCCGCTCTTGGCCAGCTGCGGGTGAGACGGGAGGGCTGGGAATAAGAGCGCTTCCCACGCCACACTGACTATTATGCTTTAACCACTAGACATGAGGTTCCCGTTCGTCATGTTTCATCTAAACCAACAGTGATGCCAGAATAGAAATGCTCTACAACAGCGGCGTGATAGTGTACAATATTATCATGTCTTGGGGGCAGAAGGCTGCATCAAACATAGAGCTGGACGATATGGCCAAAACTGATATCACGGTATATTTCTTAATTTCGGTCGATACGATATAATTCCGATATCGTATATTGAATTATTCTCCAGCCCTAATCAAACATGAATAAATGCCTAAAATATACATTTCCATTCAATGCGAGTAGGGATGGAACGATTACCGGTTTCATGATAAATCACGATAAAATGCCCTGACGGTTAGTATTATCGTTTAAAATTTGATTATAGCCAGCATCAGTCTGACGCAGAAGCAGCATGCAATGTTGTTGGTTTTTTTGCACAAGACGAAATGGCGGAAGGCAGTGACAGCGCTCGGAAGATTTTTCAGCCATCTAAGAGGACCAAATCGGTGGTCTGGTCGTATTTTGGCTTTTACAAGAGTCCTGAAGGCAATTTAATCGAGGACGGTCACCCTGTCTGCTGATCTTGCAAGAAGAATGTAGCTGCAAAAGGGGGAAACGCATCAAATTTACTCAGCCATCTTCGTGACCACCACCCACTGTTATATAGCGAATGCAAGGTAACTTCTACCTCAATACCAAAACTAACTGGGCAAATAATTGGACAAAAAATATTGATTAGAGATTAAATATTTCGTTATCTCACTTGTAATTAACGCAAAGCTTCCGCGAAAAAAAGTTCTCAGCAAGTGGCTTTGAGCCAAGACATTTGACATTTAAGGGATAATGTATTGTATATTCATAGTTAACTTATTACACAGATTTTTTTTTGTTTACCTATAATAACATATAAATACGGGGATATGAAATATTGAATTGAGATTAATGTTTTGAAATCTTACCTATTTATAAATCCATTATGAACAGTGTACAAAACAATCGTCAGGACAATATGATCACTACGGAAATGTTAATGTTAATTTAATGTTTATGCTAAAAAAAAGTGCATATAGCTGCTAATTGTATTTGTTGTTTGTTGATTTTCAAATATAAAACTTATTGAAATGTTTTCAGTGTGTGTATCAGTTCTTTTTGAACATTTTCATCTAAATTTAACAAAACCATGATAGTATTGATAATCGTGATAACTTTGGTCACTATAATCGTGATATGAAATTTTCATACCGTTACATCCCTAAATGCGAGTAAGAATACAGATCGATCTGAATGCTAAACAGCTAATGCCAATCAAAAACGTTCAGCAGATTCAACTGATCTTTCAAAGAGATTGGATTTTAGTGCTTCGAAAAACCTTGAAAAACGTACATTTTACACATTCACTGTAAAAAAAGAAAAAAAGGAATGGGTGAGGGGGGGAAATGCATCAAGTAGCATTGAGATTTGAGTTCATTTCATAATTCATTTTCATAATTTTAGCCATTATGAATTTGTTTGCTCATTACATGCCAAAATGTCCAAGTCACTACAGATTTCTTCAGCAAATGATCAATTAACAATACAAAAAAATATATTCTTAAATATTAGTGCTGGGCAATGATTAATCGCGATTAATCGCATCCAAAATAAAATAGTTTTTGTGTACATATGTATGTGTACTGTGTATATTTATTATGTTTATATAAATACACACACATGCATGTATATATTTAAGAAAAATAGGTTATGTTTAAATATTAAATATATTTATATATAATATATAATATAAATTATATGAATATAATTATATACATAAATATTTTCTAAATATATACTGTATGTGTGTGTCTTTATAGATACATAATAAATATACACAGTACACACACATATATTATGCACACAAAAACTTTTATTTTGGATGCAATTAATCATTGCCCAGGCCAGCACTAATAAATATACACTACCGTTCAAAAGTTTGCAGTGATAATATTTTTCAATGTTTTTGAAAAGTATTTTTTGCATACCAAGGTTGCATTTATTTAATTAAAAATCCAGTAAAAACAGCAATATTGGTAAATATTATTACAATTTAAAATATAACTGTTTTTATTTGAATACATGTTAAAATGTAATTTATTGCTGTGATCAAAGCTGAATTTTCAGCATCATTACTCCAGTCTTCTGTGTCACATGATCCTTCAGAAATCATTCTGATATGCTGATTTGAAACATTTCTGATTATTATCAATGTTGTGCCACCTAATATTTTTGTGATACACAAGTTGTGATACACTTTTTCTGGATTCTCTGAATAGAAATGTCTTTACTGTCACTTTTGATTGACTGATTTAATAAAATAATGAATAAAAGTACTTAAAAAAAAAATCTTACCAACCCCAAACTTTTGAGCAGTGGTGTAAATAGTAATATTTAAATTACTTTTGTAAAAAAAAAAGCAATATTTGCCTCTCCAGAAAAGAACATCTTGCAAAGCGGAGACAATTTGTGCAATAATAGACACACAAACTTCAATAATGGTGACACAATCATCAACACACCATTAAATCTGAAAAAAGGGCTTTTAACATCACCACATGACATATAACTAACAATAACGACAACAACAGCAGCATAAAGAAAGCCTTTAACACTTTAACTTTACTCATGCAGCAATTCATGCTGGGAGCTCATAAACCCTTAAGTTATATATAACCGTATGCATATTCAATATATGATTCAATATAATAATGTGTTTAACGTAAGAAATTTACATTTATCAGTATTTTTATTTTTTCTTTGTTTATTTTTAATTAATTTAATTAAAAAATGTAAATTAAAAAATGTATTTTTATTTTATTTTTATTTATTATTATTATTTTTTGTTATTATTTAAAACATTTTTTTTTTTTTACAGTTTTTGGCACTTTTTAAAGATTTAACCATAAAAACTATACCCCAGCTCATGTAAATACTGGTGATGTCATTTGAAATTGTTCACCAGTGACTAGTTAGCGATTAAAGCTTCTAGTAATTCCCGTTTTCCCGAGAAATGTTTTGGTGTTGTATGCACCCAAAAACATGTTTCACGTATGAAACGCATGTTATCCTTGATTTAAATGTTGTGTCTATCTCAATATCCAGCTCAAATATCCACTGAACTAACAGTATCATGCTCTACAGTGAAACCCGTATCAATCTTTCTCCTGTTGAACCTCGTTCATCTACCACAACGGTTTCTGGGTCTCCACATACTACAGGTTCACGGTAAGCGTTCTGAATTCATAAACCCGCTTCTAATCTGTTAAACCCCAAAGAGTCCAAAAGCCTCTCCCACACAACATCCTGTGATTAGAGCCTCGTCATACGCCACTCAATACTCGACCTGCTATCATCACACACACAATTACTGCACCATCAGCACCAGCCCAGCCTGTTTAGTAATCATTCTTCCAGGAAAAAGCGGGAGGGAGGGGGTGCTGGCGGTTGGTAACAATTTTGTCGTCATGAGACCATCTCCTTGGTGATCCCGTTGACCAAACCTCGAGTGTGCAATTGCGGCAAGTAGTAAGATTGTGAAAGCGTTGCGTAAGGTTTTCCTATCAGCTCAGCGGTGGGCTTCCAATTAACCGATAATATCACAGACTAACATGTTTCACCACGGATAAAATCAGGTCCCTCCCTACACCGCTGCCCACTGAAATCATTATGAGAGCTAAATGTGTTATGAATAACATTTCAAAGGCCACACATGATGCAAACGTACTGTAAAAAATGTCAGTAAGTGCTTATGTAGTCAAACATCCTCACCCTTCAGAGGACTACGAAGCTATACTAATCTACAGTAGTCAACATTTGAAGTGGATCAAAACCTTTCATCAAAGATGTCCTAAAACCAAAACAATACCCGTTCTTGTCTTAGGACAACTTTGATGAACTTCTCTGATCCACTTCAAATGTTGACTACTGTATACTAGCTATACTAACCTAATAGCCAGACTCAAACTAACTCAAATAAAGCACAACTATTCCACCTTCCAAATTCAGCACTGACATTTTAAAATGCTCATTTTCAACCCTGAACTGAACAGTGTTATTCTTAACTAAAGCAAAATCTATTAAGAATTACTGAATTATTGAAATAAAGCTGAAATAAAACGAACTTAATATTTATACATATTAGATGAAAAACATAAATGAAAATTTGAAATGTTGCCTTTAAATAAGGTACATTACGGTCTTCATTTAGGAGCCATTTTCAAATTTTTAGAACATATGTGACCCTGGAGCACAAAACCAGTCTTAAGTCGCTGGGGTATATTTGTAGCAATAGCCAACAATACATTGTATGGGTCAAAATTATTGATTTTTCTTTTATGCCAAAAATCATTAGGATATTATGTAAATGTGGAATGTTCCATGAAGATATTTTGTAAATTTCCTACTGTAAATATATCAAAACTTAATATTTGATTAGTAATATGCATTGCTAAGAACTTCGTTTGGACAACTTTAAAGGTGATTTTCTCAATATTTAGATTTTTTTGCACCCTCAGATTCCAGATTTTCAAATAGTTGCATCTCGGCCAAATATTGTCCTATCATAACAAACCATACATCAATGGAAAGCTTATTTATTCAGCTTTCAGATGATTTATAAATCTCAATTTCGAAAAACTGACCCTTATGACTGGTTTTGTGGTCCAGGGTCACATATTTGATCATCCAAAGTAGATTAAATAAACAAGTAATAATTATTTAAGCTGGCTTTGATGTAGTGAAAATGATTAAAATATAAAATAAAATTATCATCATTATTTTATATTAAATAAAATATAATATATAAATAAATAACACTCCCCCAAACAAGCACTCATATTATTATTATTATTATTGTTGTTGTTGTTATTTTGATGAATAACAGATAGATAAATAAATAAATGTTGCACCGATAACAAACTAAAATTTAAAGCTGAAGCAATAAAATTACTAAAACTGTAATAAATAATAAATAAAAGAAAAAAGCATAGAAAATTATTACAATTTAAACTCAAATTAAAATGGAAAATATAAAAAAAGTAAGTCAAAACATTAATAAACACTATAATAGAATAGAATAGAATAACACTGGAACTAAAGCAAACTGAAAGATCAAAGCCAATCAGAACACATTTGAGGTATCAGTTATTTGAAATGGGTTGGACCAATGAGAATTCAATGTGGGCGGAGCTACATCGCATCAACAGATAAAATGTGTATCATGATGCTTTTGACCACAGTAGCTAGTAACATCAAAAACATTCATAAACACGGATGTGATGTATTGAGATCTATCATAGAAACTGGTGTTTTTAAAATATATGAGGAGATATATGAAGTAGTAGTTTTAGTATATGCTAAAATGCTTTTTCTCTTAACCCTGCTAACTGTGTTTCTCTACAATTTATACCAGCAATTATTTATCTGATCAAAGAGTAGTTAAAAAAATCTTTGCATACTGAATTGGTGAATGAAAGATCTTTCAGCTGAATGGCAAAAACAAACACAGACAAACTGAAACCCACAGCAACCTGTCCTGTGAGTACGTTCAGAGAGACAAAGCGCTTAATGTGCATCTGATGTCTGGTGTCATAACGGCGGAGGTCAACAGTCCCGGCAGTGACGGAGCTAAACTCAAGGGCAGTCTTCCCATCTGGAGGCGCCCTTTACAAACGCTACAATCTCCCTCCATCAAGGTGAGTGTCCATCAAGTCCCAGCGGCCATGTAACAACACACAGGAAAAAAACACAGAGAGGGGACACAACATTACATAACATCAGATTTTTTCCTTCACTTTGATTGCTTTCACCGTGTCCTTCCAGCAGGTGCAGCTGAGCAAGCAAAAGTCTCATTTGAGCTGGTGTCGTTCATATGAACGGACCACTGGGGAGGAACGGCTCTCATATTCACACTCCAGCTGAGAACACACTAATCTCACAACAGCTACAACTACTTATTTTAGCCATTAACACAACTCAGCGCAGTAAATTACCCCTCATCAGCCCGTGCTGCTGTACCTACCAACACATACTAGTGCATAGAACAATGATAAACAGTGCTACTACATAATGTTCAAAGAAATATGCCACATTACTTTGTTTATAAGACTTTTCTTATTTTTTAAAACATATTTGACCTAAGTACATTTTATTTTTAATAAATAAATAAAACTTATTTAAATTTGATGATAAGCTGGCTTTGATGCAGTATTCAAAATTATTTATAAAATAAAATTCATAGCAAACAATTCAGAAACAGTATATGTAAATAAAATTAAAATATAAACCAACAATAACAACAAGCAGCACACACGCTCAAACCCCAGAACAAGTTCTCACATTATTATTATTATTATTTTATTTAT
>NW_015554181.1:1459368-1469894 GCF_001515605.1 Sinocyclocheilus anshuiensis
ATATATAATAAAAATGTCAAAAACACAAATTCACAAACTTTAAAATTCAAATTATTTAAATAGAAAAACAGTCAACTAAAAGTAATCAATTCACATACTAAATAAAATTATTTAATAAAATGTATATTAATATGAGTATAAATTACTATTGTTGCTGTTATTACTCTTATTATTAATAACAAACAATAAGACTATTATTATTAAATTAACAAACAAAAATAAATACCAACTTTTTTTCAGATGCATGGGGAAAATAAAAGTGGCCTGAAAGTGCTTCAGTGTAGACGGATTGTAATGGTACCACTGTTGTTGGTTTGGAAGATTTTCGTGGTGAAGACATTATCTGAGCCACCGATGTTAAGAATGTAAGTGTAGTTTTGTGATGATGTTCAAGACCAGCAGGCCACTGCAAAGACAATTTTCCAGCCCAGAATGATGGAAATGTGTGGAATGGGGTCAGATTGAAAAACAAGTTGCAAAAGGTGATTTTAATCTAAACCCTACGGAGGACGGACATCACTTCAGCCAGCAGTTATTGTACACCGGGTTTGCTGAATATAGTTTTTCAAAGGGATGTGAGCGCTTGTGCTGCTGGCAGTAAAACAGTTGTGAAGCGGCTCCCCAGAAGAGCATTCTGGGATTAATGCACAACTCAACTAAAGATGCTTCATATGGTGCTTTGATCATTTCCGGCTCAGTGCTGGTGGAACCCATACAGAGAGCTCCTGTATTTACAGACTGTGAGCTTTCAGTGCAAGAACTGTGAACAGTTCAGCTGAAATGACATTGATTTATAGCACCACAGATTTCCCACATATAGAAGCTGCCGTCAAACCAAAATAATAGCTTATATTCTATGGAAAATAACCTGTCGATACATAAACAGCAAAACGCCAGAGCCACCGGCACAAAAAGTGTTCCCTTTTGAGAGAAAGATCTAGAAAAATTTCAAAACAAACCATTAAAATGTTTGAGCTCAGTGTAAGATGATTGAGTTAGCAGCAGGCTTTAGCTTTGCCAACACATTCATACAGTCATGCTTTTGGAAGGCAAATTGTATTTTCACCAAATTGATTTTCTCCTCATTGATTTTCTTATTTTACAAAGGCATTTTGTATGGTACAGTCCTCTGTTGCAGTAACATCGGTCATCTCTGCACAATAACCAAACCTGTGCAGGTATCACATTAGATGCACTGAAAGCAGCAGATAAAGCATCAACAAAACTACACTTACATTCTTAAGCCAAGTGCGCACTACAAGAATCAAGCTCGTCGCCCTTTGATATTTTGTGTCTGCGACTAAAAGGCCTGCATCACAGCCAACGAAATCTGACAAAAGAGCAGTAGCAATTAGAGCCCGACCGATATGGGTTCGTGTGTCCAAACATTTGACTGGTACTATATATAGAATACAGTATATACATAAACAGAATATATATACATAAACACATTTTTTGCAATGATCACTCAAATGTGGTGATCAAACACTTATAATGACGTGACAAAGATATGTAATGATGGAGGCAGGGCATTTAACAATTTAACAAACTTTATTCAAAATGAGTCTGACATCAGTGCACTGAACAGTAAAGTTGAAGTTTATTCAACTTTAATTCAATTAAATTCCATTTAACTTTATTCCGTTGAAGTTTATTTCACTTTGGAACATTCATTCACGGATTTGCGCTACTGTCTTCACACACAGACAGAACTTACTAGAGAAGTGTGAAGTGTGAAAATTCTTTAATGCCCTTTGAATGCAACGTGTACGTTCCCTTGGAACTGGACTCATGGCGGAATATCATGTGAAGTCCACTTCGCGGGGCGCTTACGGTCGAATAAGACGACGCTTGAATGCTGCTGCCTGAACAAGACCTCCTTACTGAAGTGAAAGTGTTGGCTGGTGTCACTATCTCGCGAACACGCCGGCGGATCTCCACCAAATTCGGGGGATCCCTTCAGCTCGAGGATTATCTGCGTTATATGCTCTGTAAAAAAAATGTTCATATTGGCGGCATATTCGCCAATACCGATATATCGGCGACAGGCTCATATCGGCCGATAATATCGGCTAAACGATATATCGGTCGGGCTCTAGTAGCAATGGCAAAGAGTAATAGCTAAAGAAACTGTGAGAGAGCAAATAGTGTGCAGCATATACTTTAGTTTAATAATATTGAGCCTTATTTGCGAAAGATGGGCTGAAAAATGCACATTTTTACAAAAACTGTTGCATGCAATCGAGTGTGACAATTTAGAAAATGAAAATTGTGCAATCATGTCAATCTAAATCGGTAGAACGTGCTTTCAAGATATTTTGAAGGTTTTTGATCATGCAATGAAAGTTATTGGTGTCCAAAACAACACTGGTTGAGTGAGGGCGAGTAAATCATGACAATTTTCACTACCCCGTTTTTGCAAACAATTTCTATTAATTCACTTGGCTTGTGTTTGATGAATGAGGCTCAGCGTGAGACAGTATGCAATGCTTCACACTAGGGCTGCACGATAAATCGCATGCGATATTGGACGCGCATCTTATCAGTAAAGCCGGTTCTGTAATCAGCGGTAAATCTCCATCACGTGCGTGCTTTCACATTGAGCAGCATTAACTACACAGAGCCGTTGTTCACTGACGAGTTGAGCAAAACCACGTTCATATTCGCGCGATTTTTTGCACAGCTCGTCGGTGAACAACGGCTCTGTGTAGTTAATGCTGCTCAATGTCATTAAATATCGCATGCGATTTATCGTGCAGCCCTACTTCACACAGTAGTATGCTACACCGTTGACACTAGGGTTGGGCGATGTCTACCAAATTGGCATCGGACGATGTCTACAGTGAAACATCGCGATGGATGATGGCATCGGGGGAGGGGGTGTGCCCGAAGCGTCAATCCGTATTCAGAAAGGCACTGAAAACAAATAATGCATTCTACGGAGTCACTAAAGGCACATGGTTAGCCACTTGCTAGCTGTAGCCTGTTACATTACAGTACATTACAAAAGTTCACTTACCACATAAACAGAGTAAGGAGAGATGACTGATAGGACAATGGAGAATGATTTGCAGATCCTGAGCAGTGAGCACCACTGACAAGCATCTAATCTTGTAAAATGTGTGGTAAGTACTGCCGCTCTGTAGTAAACTCAGAGTACGTGTGATCGCGAATCTCGAAAGTAAAAAGCGATCGTGCACTCAAAAGCAGTTTCAATGTCCCGCATATTAATAGCGGCTCCCTGATGCCCGCAATTTATATACAGTATAATTACCCAATGATATAACTGCGAGAGAAAGTATCGAAATATATATTTTCCTCCCATCTTGTATTTATTCCCTTTAGGGGTTCCGTAGTACATGTCACTTTCTTTCCGAACACGGTATTGGATGCGGTGGATTGTGGGGGGTATGGGGGGGGGGTCATGATGCCGGCTCAACATCGGGATGTCGTCAGCCATCGGCGATGGATGATGGCATCGTCTATTGGCCCAACCCTAGTTGACACGCGGTCTCAGAATGTCACATGATTGATTTAGTGAGTGGTGTGCAGTTACCTCAGAAATACTTTTGCATTTTTAATCCAATTTTGTGTAAAAATGCCTTAAGATTTTGTTAAGATTATGTTAAAATCACTACAAATATTTTTTTCTGGTTCATTCATCACAGAGGACGTGAAAGGTCAAGTTGGATGCATTGCATTGTGGGATACAGTTTCAAGCAGTACACAATCTCTTACAAAACCATTGTTATTTTAGGTTTATTCAAATACGAATATAGTATTTATTTATATTTATTAAGCTTTATTTGTAATCAGCAGTTTTCATTTTAGTTTAAGTTTTATTAATTTTGTTATATGCATTTGTCATTTTTATTATTTTATTTTTGCTTCTATTTATTTTTGTTTTGTTTTTATTTCTATTTAGCTTTATTTTTATTTTTGTGTTAGTTTTTGTAATTTTAGTGTTAGTTTTAGTAATTTTAGTACTTCAACTCAATCTCATTTTATTTCAGTTAGTTGCCAAAGCAACATTTATGATCTTTATATTTGGCTTTATTTTTATTTCACTTTTAGTTTTAGTACATTTAGTACTTCACTTCAAACTCATTTTATTTCAGTTAGTTTCCTAATTTTCATTTAAGGTTTTTCATCTAATACTGTAGCTATATTTTATTTTAGATGTTGCTAAGGCAACATTTCTGTTTTTGTACTTAGCTTTATTTTATTTTTTTATTTTTTTTTAGTAACTTTTGTACTTCAACATAAAATTATTTTATTCTGGTTAGTTGCCAAAGCAACACTTTTAATTTTCTTTTTCTTTTTTCCCCCATCTAATATCTATATTTTATTTCAGATTTCAGTTACCATTTGCCATTTTTTTTTATATTTCTATTTAGCTTTATTTTTTATTTCAGTGTTAGTTTTATTCATTTTAGTACTTTTACTAAAACTTGTTTTATTTCAGTCAGTCACCAAGGCAACATTTCTAATTTTCAGTTACGATTTCCCATCTACTATCTATATTTTATTTTCGATTTTATTTTACTTGTATTATTTTATTTTATTTTATTTTCTAGTTAGCTTTACTTTTATTTTAGTGTTAGTTCTATTATATTTTATTTTATTTCAGATTGATTTCAGTTACCGAAAACCGTTTTAGTTCACAATAACACTGTACAAAACCTTAACTTACAGAATCACACACAAGGATAGGACATTCACCCTGAAAGCATTAAAGTAATTCGCTTTCAATGAGACACCACTGGTGAGCTTAATTTTTATGCAAAGATGCAGTGATACAATGCTGCGACAACCAATGGGAGCGCACGCAGTAAAGATCATGTGATCAACCACCAAGGTTTAACTTCAAAAGCCAGTACAAAATCACTTTGCTTGGCTACTGCAGTCAAGTAGGAATACCTACAGTACAAGTACAGAGACCTCTATCACGTCCATGCGTTTCAGGAAGAGGGGCCGAACAGATCAGAGCAGTGGCTGCAGAGCAAGACCCTGTCGCGATGACCCTCATCTCACATTTACACCCTGTCGGCGCGGCCCGAGGGAAACGGCCGGCTCCTGCCCTCTCCAGCAAGGCCTGCAGCGGCATTTAGCAAAACCTGCTGCTCTCGATAAGGGCACGGAGATGGAGAAGCAACGGAGAGAGAGCGAGAGGAAGAAGAGAAAGAGAGGGGGTCCCTAGAGGGCTGAACAATCAGACAATTTCAAGATCACGAAGCATTAAACCAATCCCGGCAGGGTACACTAATTAAACAGCCGGGCCCAGCACCACCAACCAATCCCCACAGAGCAATTAAATCCATCCCCTCTAAAACACTGTGGAACCTGTCTGGGGAAAACCACGGAGAGAAAGAGAGAAGAAAAAACATAAAATTCATCTGGAGAGAGCGAGAGCGGGGGAAATGTGGTAAGCTACTAACAAGGGGAATTGAACGGGAACGATTCAATTCGACGCTTTGTTCTTCCCTTCTTTATTTTTTTTAATTACTACAGTCAAAACCGCCCCAAAAACTCTTTTCCTGAAGACCCAGAGACCACCGTTGTCATCCAAAAAGCATGACCTCGCCGTTAATTCATATTAAAGAGTTCAGGAAGCACTTCCAGATTCGCAAAAAACGAAGAACAAACCGCCTGGAGCTCCTTAATAAACCGGCGGAGATGATCACGGTGTCATCGAGCACAATCTATTCGCCGGCGCACTGATCAAAATCACCCCGGAATGAAAAACGACTCCATCATCTGACAAAGAGCTCCTGGGCGACTCCGGATAACTTCCCAAATCCAAATTGCATTGGAAAAGCGTGCGTAATAACGTCACTATCATCAAAGATCACATTTGTAATCCATATCAACTTCCTGTTTCTTGCAATACGCTTCAGGAAAGACGTTTGCAATGCTGAAGCGGTGTAGACCGACACCAAAAAATGACATCTTTTGGTGGTTAAACTTGCATTCACACATGCTTTGAAGCAGTATGACTAATTAAATAATCAAAAAGAGATGCAAAAATTAAAGCAAGGATCTCAAGGAGCGTTTCGTCTGCAGTTTGTATGCGTGTGGCACTGTGTGGCTGCATCTAAACTGCCCTTTGGCGTGTCGAGGTGTCCCACTGGTTCCAGTCAGATCTGATTTTCTCTGTTTCTCTCTGAAGCCGTTATGTAAACACTAGAAATGACAATTCAAAAAAGGCGACAGACTTCGGATAAACTGCATTTAGATTTGCTTAGCAGGGAAGTACACGCATTACATGCAAATTTAATGCACACCACTAAACATGCAAGAAATGTGATTTTGTTTATATAATACAAGCCTTACACAACAACAATGCCACTGTGCTTTGATACATGCTAAGATACTGTGCAATAGTTAGGATTTCCTTACCAAATAGTAGTCATTTTTATATATGTCATTTTTTGCATGATTCAGTGATTTTTAGTTTTACTTCACTGGCCACTTGCACACACACACACACACACACACACACACACACACACACACACACAATCATGGGGTCTCCTTTATCCCTGAAGGGCAGAATGGACAATAGAGAGCTGAATTATGGTGACTGAAGAACTGGCTGATATAAAAGAGGCACAGAGAGAGCAGGAGAAGAAGAATGGAGGGGATTCAATAAGGCCTCTGTAAAATGAACAAGAAAGGCCGGTGCTCAATACATCTGCCATCAGACAGTCAAAACAAATAAAGAGGGCTGCCGTACAGGTACACAGCTCAATACGGCCTCACTCGCTGGGCTTCGGCTGCCAGCGGGGAGAAGACAGCTATATACTCCAACAGATGAGCCATTAGCTCTCTCTCTCTCTCTCTCTCTCTATCTATCTGGTTTATGGGGCCGCTATCAGGTTTAGGCGGTCGTCGAGAGCCGGGCCTTTACCTCGCCGGAGCGCTAGACTAATGTCTCCCCGAAGTTTTGTTAAAACCTCATTATTTACTGAAGTGCCGAGACCATCGCCATCCCCGAGAGTGTGAGCGTGCCGGGTATTAACATGAAAATGCAGAGATTCATTGCCATGACGAACTATCAGACTCCAGCGTGGATCAATGGGGAAAAAATTGAGGATCTGTGCTTTTGGGACGTCGTTAAGGATTTAGAGGAGGAACCGGCTTAAACAGGAAGTGTCTGTCATGGTTTAGCTGTGTGTGTGGCACCTCAAAAGCATGCATAAGGGTCAGCGTTGTGATCTGTCAATGCAAATATCCTTATGTGTGGTGCTTATGACTAATTCATGCAGCTTCTAGTGATTCTGGCCAATCCGCAAATGAATCGTTCTGCTGAACTGAATCGTCTCAATGATTCAGTTGAACTGATTAGCAAAATACGTAGGGTTAGGGGTTTTGAAAATATCTTTAACAACAACATTATTAAGACTCTTTTCTTAATGTTTGGAACAATAAAACAACTAAATATGACATAACCTATAACCTAAATGAAAAGTTACCTCAAATAAACAAGATTAATCAGAAATTTTACTACAAAATTAAACATTTCAATTTTACTACAAAAACTAAAATGTCACACAGGAACGAGTACTCAAAATAACCAATGAATCAGGTCCAAATGATTCTTTGAACAGGATCAACTGTAACGTTCAGAATAATAAACAACAAAATATGACATAACCTATAACAAAGATCACAAAAAAAACAACAAATAAACAGGAATAATTATAAATTTTACTACAAAAAAAGAAATAATTTTAAAACACCACACAAATGTGAAAGATTCTTTCCTTCAATTCTCAAAAGAATCAGTGCTTTGGTTGATTCTTTTTAATGATTCAGCTGAACCAGTTTGCAATTTGCAAGATGCTGAAGTTAATAGGGTTAATAGTTTTGAAAATACTGTTAACAGCAACAACCACGGGGAATATTATGAACAATATTAGGTTTTTAACCTTTTTTCATGTTTTGGAACAATGAACAACAGAATATGCCATAACTTAAAATCTAAAACAAACAAACAAACAACCTTAAATAAACTGGAATAATCAGCAATTTTACCACAAAAATTAAAATGTTTATTTTCTTCTTAACGCCATTCCAGCATCTATGGCTATATTCATGGCGAGAACCAGTTAATCCATACACAAGTCTGTGTTACACACAAGTTGGGGGAGGGACAATTTAGAATCCTCAATTCACCTAAATCTAGCGTAGCGTTAGTTCTGGCAGGTCACGTTAGTCAAGCTCATGTCTTTGGGCTGTGGGAGGAAACCGGAGTCAAAAATGAAATGTAAAGTCACACAGGAATTTGAGAGATTCTTTTGAGCCCTTTGATTCTCAAAAGAATCAGTGAATTGTTTTTTGAGCATGTTCACACTGAAGAAAATAAACAAATTTGCTAAAATGAATCAGACTGAATCAAAAGTGAGCGCTCACTCATGCAAAACCCAGAGCCATGATTTTAGGCTGTTGTGGGTCACTGCCAAGGTATTGTGAGTAGTTGCTAGCTGGTTTCTTACTGCTCCAAGTGAAAGAGCAAACAGATGGGCCATTGCTAATAACTTCAGTGTAACACACACAGTGTTAGCGAGTCACTGGCTTTGAATAGTTTAAGAAATAAGCCACCAACGTAGCAAAAAAGTGCACCGTTCTATCAAAGCACATGCACGGAGGGTTAATCCAGGAATAGTAGAGGTGAATGGGGGAAAATAAGTGTGGACAGGTATGAAAATTGAGCCCTAGGAGGGTTACAGCGATTAAGAGGCTGTTTTATGACAGACCGGCTCTCTCGCTCCGTGAATAGGCGCCCGGCGCCAGGCAAAAAACGGTTTATCATTCCTCTCCGCGTGCTGAAGTATCCGCTTTGAAGTCTCGAGCGCTAATTCTACAGAGGAAAGTTAAACTGCTTAAATCTTGAGTCAGTTTCACTTCTCCTCTAATGTTGTCGGCTGAGCGGGAGGAGAATGTGACTCTGGGATCTTCACATCTCAATTTGCAGACACCGTAAAAGCCTTTTCTTGACGCTTTGTTTCCTCCGCCGAAGCTTCACAGAGAGAGATGGAATTTCCATTCTGCCAGCCTGATCGATAAGAGATTGTTCTAGGCAGCTCTTTTTTGTGAAGGGTGAGACATTAGGGTGCACACTTATGGAAATGTTTGTTTCTCAGCACAGACGGAAGCTCTCGGTGGCGAATATGAGTTTATAATTGCCTAATTCGACACAGATTAGCTTTTCAAAATAATCTAATGATGGTCAGCGCAAACACGCGCACATACGAGTCGATTTCATTACTCCCTGATTCACGTGCCTAATGGCCTCATACATGCACAAGCACTGTTCCTCATAATTAATATGCATCGGGAGACCAAATTGTAAGCAAAATGTCACAAAAAAAGTTTCAACAATTTAAAAACAATGAGTCTTGCCAGCAGGCACACAACGTCATAAGACATTAATATTTGGTTAAATTTCCGTTGCGACGTCGGGTGACCAAAATTAAATGTCAATTCAATGTCTAATGTCAATGTTAATTTGATGTCCAATACCGAAATCAGCTGACATTGAAATTTGTTGTTTTTAGGTTGTGTAACCAAAATCCAACGTTAAGTCAACGTCAAATTGGCATCAAATACTGACGTCAATCCGATTTTCATTCTCAACCGAAATGCAACGTCTAGCCGACGTCATGTCCAACGTCAACCTGGTGTTACATTGACGTCCTGTGCCTGCTGGGTTGCATCGTTATGAAGCTGGTTCTCATCTAAAGAACCAAAGAAACTTACACAAATCAGTGCTGAACTTACAATGTACGTAAAAATCTGCAAGTACTAGCAGATCTTTTAACAAAAAGTAACTTAAAAGAGCTTTATGCATCTTACTGTGGATTAATATGTGTCGATACTCCATACTGTGAGCAAAATATAGAATTTTTGTAATAATTTGAAATCTGCGTTACAATGTTTATTGCATCGTTATAAATCACAAATTAACAGGTTCTCATCTATACAATTTTGAAGAGTTTGATGCATCTTAAATGTGGGATAAGTGTCGGGACTCTAAACTGTGAGCAAAACATTGCAAAAAAATGTTTTAACAATTTAAAATCAGTGTTACAATGTTACTGTTATTGTTATGAAGTACAAATAAGCTTGTTCTCATCTAAAGAATAGGGTTGGGTATCATTTGGGTTTTTTTCTATACCGGTGCCAAATCGATACTTTTAAAACGGTTCCGGTGCCTAAACGGTGCCTGAACCGATACTTATTAAAAAATAAATAAATAAATAAAAATTCCCCCAAAAAATGATGGATTGGCCATTAGCACTATAAACGCATGTCTGTTTCATACTGGACGCCAGAGGGCGCCCTCGCACAGAAAATCCACATATCCTGTCACAGAAGTAGAGAACTCATGACCCTCCAGGAAATCCCTAATATGGACAAAGACATGCTATTATAGCTGTAACTGATTAAACAGAACATATAAACGTTTTGAATGATAAAACAAAGACAATAAACACTCGACTGCGACAATATAGTTTATCTGT
>NW_015554181.1:1470629-1484747 GCF_001515605.1 Sinocyclocheilus anshuiensis
GAGTGGGATTAAGAAAACAGCCGAATCCCAGACATTTTGGGCAATTAAGAAATCCCGGCCGGACGCATTTTTGTAGGTCCAAAAAGAGGACATGTCCGGGGAAAAGAGGACGTATGGTCACCCTAATTTATAATCTATTGCTAATCGATGTATTCTTTTTAAAGTAGCATATGGAACATATTTTCTGCCTCATTCTGTGACAAGAAGCCTCATCAGATCACAAAAGGAAGCATTTGACTGGTGTTGTGGGGTAAAAAGGTTATAATGTTCTCTTTTGTTGGACAACAGGTTTAGAAACGTGAATACAAGGGAGGTTTAGCTTTAGGCATTTTAATTTAAGCATGTTTAGCTTAGTAAACGGAAGGCTACCTGCTGCCATCAGAGCAAGTGTAATTACTGCATTCACGAGCTCCTCAAATGCTCTCATTTCCAGAGTTGTGCTTTTAAGTCGGAATGTGAAAACAACATGGACACTCGCGTTACTACAAAGATTTGCTGGATTTGTATTATTAGAGCTTTCCGACTTGAGTTCACGTGCATTTTCTCAGTCGGGAAATTATTTTTCACGTGCGGTGCCGGTGATGATTTTTCTTACGTCCGTTTCGGAGGACCAGAGGACAAATATTTAAATCGATCGCTCAGGCATGGCACCGAAACGAGGCACCGAAATCTGCGTTCTGATTCGGTTCTTGTACATACCGGTTACATAGGTACCGGTGCCATATTGGTACCGGGTTTCGGTACCCAACCCTACTAAAGAACCAATCAAACATTCATAAATCAGTCCAGAACTTTTAATGTACTTAGCAGATCTACTAACAATGGTGAAGAGTGACTCTAAAGAGTTTGATGCATCATCAGTGTGGATTATTTTTGCGCCTAGACTCCAAACTGTGGACAAAATGTCACAAAAATGACTAAACAATTGCATCATTATGAAGCACAATTGAGCTGGTTCTCATTTAAATATTGAATCAAACATTCACAAATCAGTCCTGAATGTACAACATAAATAATACTACTTGTGTAAACACTAGCAGATCTCCTAACAACGGTGAAGAGTAACTTTAAAGAAATTGATGCATCTTACAACAAGCAATTCTATTATTTAATTCACGTGTACAGTATCTATTAAGCCATCATATTTGATTGTCATGCATTAGCGCAGCATAAACTGTCTGTAGTTCTGTTGTGCTACCGGTTAGTAAACGTTGCTGAGGTTTCCTCTCAACAACAGCGTTTTATCCCTGCAAATCCGAGCGCCTTGCAGAATTTCTCTAAACCATTTCCAGATCCAGCGCATTTGACAGCAACAATAACAGCAATAAACACAGATCCCCCTCCACCGTGAATGAATTCGGAGTTGAAATGAGTCTTTTTCACGGCCAATTTGAGCTGGTTGGGGAAAAGCTCTGAGCAAACTACAGCACAAAGAGGCCACACATGCACAGAGGAGTGATAGCACTGTTTGACGATATTACAGTCACGTTTTGAGGTGTAAAGATGACATGCAAACACCTGAGTCATGCAAAACGTGGTCTCTGAGAAACTGCAAAAACAACCAAAAGACTGACAGTACACTACAGCCTAAGACTTAAAGACTTAAATGAAGCGCGTTTTTTGCACCACAATGGACACTTTTCACATTTCCAGGGTTCACATAAGCACCAAGTCATCAAAGTTGAGTAAATTTCTATAACAGTGAACGGAAAGTACAACAAATATAATGTTGGCTCCAATAGCAAACTATATAGCACTAACATACAATAATAGCATTTCTTTGATTTTCTAAAAGAGAAAGTGTTGAGTTGCATTAGAAACACTCATGCAGCAGCGTAATTTAATGCAAAGGCAATATAACACAAAATATGTTGCACATTTTAAATGCACATCAACTTTAAAGATGAAAAAATAAGTTTGTTATAGGTTTAAAATGTCAAAAACTGCTAAAACATATCATAACAGTCATGGTTTCTAAACGGGTTTCCTAAACACATCTGCCATTGAACATGTCATGACATGATCTATTTTTCATAAAAAAAAATAAAAAAAAACAGAGATAAGCTGAGTTCTACAGCCTACGAATGTTTCTTAAGTTGAAAAATTATTTACGCAAGTACATGAATGCAAACTCGGGTAGCTTGATTTCATGCTTTGCTGCATTAAGAATTAAGTAAAATACGCATTGCATGTGCAACATTACAGCATGAGCATGAAGTTTTTTTTGTTTGTTTTTTGCCAAGGCAACCTTTCTCATTTTTCGTTTAGTTTAAGTACTAAAATAACTAAACCTAATAAACAAAAATATATATTTAAAAAATGATAAAAATGACAAAACAACATAAAATCACTGAAACTTTCATTAAAATTAAAGTGAAAACATTTTCACATTTTTTGAAAACTAATTCAAACTATTAACAAAAAGCTATAGTATATCAATGATACTAAAATAGCACTGGTTTATAGCGAGCTACCTGAAAAACAGCATTTGTTTTAATGTCACATTTGAGGCAAGCTCGATGCACGTTAAAAAGATGGTTTACTCATAAACATTTAAAATTGTCATTTAATTACTCTGCTAAACTATCACTTAAAAAACGGCAGGACTGCACACTTGAAATGCATTGGAGAAGCATTTTGTGTGCATTCGAATAGTTGTAGTCTCTGCACATTAAACTGGGACAGGAAAACGTTTTTAAACATCAAAAAATGACAGGAAAGACGAGCTAGAATGCAAATATACAAAAATAAACAGCCTCATAGTTTGATTTATGTGCTGTAATATAAAAATGTAAAAGCACCAACTGCATATTTCATCAGCTTTCATATTGGTCACCAATGCTCTGCACACTCTGGGACAAAAGAAGACAGTCTGTTTGCACAGGGATCTTGTTAGCCTGCTCCCTATTGGTCAGATCTGTCCTAAAAGAGACTAGCGGGACCTTTTGGCCTGTCCTTTCCACGAGCGCCCACGGAAATGCCATCTGGCTGGTGTGAATTATTACCACGGCAACGGCCATGTGACCTGAAACCAGGGGAAACCAAGGTCACCAAAACCTGTAGCCCGTCTATTTCTATCTCTTTTATGAGGTTAGAAGAACTCGGCGTCCGTTCTTACGAGGACGTGTCCTATCGCTTAGGAAACAGATTAAATGAGGAACATCATTTGGTGTCGTTCTCATCTTCACTTCACAAGTCTCAAACAAGGTCATTATCATTTACACAAGATACTAGCAGCGTCTAATTATTTTCTAAGAAGTTAACAGAAATAAATTGAGAGCTGGCAAATAATTAATAAATATTTAAAAAGGTTTATTTACAAAAGTTTTGTAAAAAACATTGTTTTGTTTTTTAATGTAGTATTTAATAATTTTAATAAAATATTGTGTGTGTGTGTGTGTGTGTGTGTATATAAATATCTTTATATATTTATTATGTTTTTTTATTTTTATCTAGATTTTGTTTCTCTATATAAACACTTATAACAAAAATATTTTTTAAAGTATTAATAATTATATATATCATTATGGTTATTACTAGAATTATTACATTTACTACTATTTTGATATTTTAGAAACTATAATAAAAATATTAAAATATATTAAAAAAACAACTATAACAAAAACTATAACAACCCTATTTCCAAAACCGTTTCAGTAACATAATAAGGTTCCATTTGTAAAAATGAGTTGACTACATTAGTTAACAAACTAACAATGAAAAATACATCTAAAGCATTTGATAATCTTAGTTAATGTTGATTCCAACATTTAAAATGAAAACTTATATCTATTAATGTTATTTAACGGACCTGAGCTAAAATGAACTAACAACGAACAGTTGTATTTTTATTAACTAATGTTAACAAAGATTAATAAACACATGTATTGCTCATTGGTAATGTTAGTTAATGCATTAAATATACTGTAGGTAACAAATGAAAACTTATTGTAAAGTGTTACCACAATTTCTCATATTACCACATGCATGATGCTCATTTTTCCATTTAAACCCTTATCGCTACGCCTCATTTCAAGACAGGAGGACGTCAAATATTCCCTCTCATGAAGAATTCCCAATGAGACCGCAACACAAGGCTTGTTCATGAGGGAATATCACTGAAACACCTCTGAGGATTAACAGCAATACAGGAACTGCTGTATGAAATGATGTAATTTGAGAGCAACCAAAGCGACAGCCATAAGCCACAGACCCCAGCGAAAACATCATCTGACACGGCCAGATGCTCCGCTACAGACCAACACAGACAAAGAGGGTCATAAATCAACTGTCAGCCGCAGACCCCCCCCCCTCTCCTGAACTTGTTCGTCCGCTGGTCAATACAAGCAGTTGCGCTCCGTTCAGGGGGGTCTGGGGTAAAAACCATCTTCCGGGAAAAAGCGTTTGAACTCGAACCTTTAATACACCTGAAGTTTTAGACACATTAAAGGTGCTGCAGCAGATGTGCTGAATATTTTCCATCTTTTCTTTTTTACCCATCTCAATATATAGATCTTGCAGGAGTCCAAGTTCAAGAGTGGGGGAGGGGCCCTCGAGGGACGCTGTGGACACGACGTCCCGCAGGGGCCACACGGGAGAATAGCAAAGACCGTCACAGCATGCAATAAACGGCGTCGGACTAGATTCAGAAATGAGTTAACAGCGATGTCTCCTGAATATTTAAAAAGTTAACATGTCCAAAATGTGCATGCGCACCAGATAACAACAAACTTAACTCTAACGACTACATACTTAATGAAAGCTGCTCTTAATTTCATATTTATAGCTTTGCTTCTGTTCATACTCTGTTGTAACATGAGGGAAAACAAATTTCAGTGGATGAACAGCTTCATAAGTAACATCTATGCACATTTCATGCCTAACTTGTGGTCTTGCAATTCATTAATCAATGCATTTTTAATCATCAGTGCAAAATGCATCCATAGGGAATGGGGAGAAATGGCTAACGCACCTGTTAAATGAAGCCTCAAATATATAAAGAGTTAACACGTCCAAAATATGCATGCACATCAGATAACAACTCTCAAGACTACAGACTTAATGTGAGCTGACAGTGCTTCTTCTGAATTTCATAGTTTTTCCTCTGCTGTAACCTGAAGAAGAACTTTTAGGCGGATGTTTTGTGAGAAGACAGCTTCATATGCATCTATGTGCATTTTATGACATTAATCAATGCATTTTGAAGAGTTTTAAACTAATCGGTGCAATCTGAAAAACAGAAGATACCCATGTGAAATGGGAAAAATGGCTAATGCAACTCATAAACGACACATACTTTCTCAAAAAAAAAAAGAAATTTCATTCATGTTTAAAAGTTAACATGTCCAAAACATGCATGTGCAGCAGATAACAACAAACCTAGCAACTCTCAAGACTACAGACTTAATGTGAGCTGACACTGCTTCCACTGAATTCATATTTATAGCTTTTCTTCTGTTGTAACATGAGGAAGAATAACTTTCAGGTGTGTATTTTGTGAGCAAATAGCTCCGTAAATAACATCTATGTGCATTTTATGATTTGCAACCCAATGCATATTTAGTTTTAAAACATAATCAGCGCAATCTGCAAAATGCAAAAGAACCATATGGAATAGGAAAAAATGGCTAATGCAACTGTTAAATGACAATAAAATTGAAGTATGCATGCGCACCAGATAACAACAAACTTACAAAACAACAAACAAAAATAATATTTCCTCTGAATTTCATATTTATAGCTTTGCTTTTGTTCATACTCTGTTGCAACATGAGGCAAAATAACTTGCAGTTGGATGTTTTGTGAGCAAACAGCTTCACCTGACTTGAAACCAATTAATCAACACATTTTTAAGCGTTTTAAACACAATCAATGCAATCTGCAAAATGCATCCATATGGAATGGGACAAATGACTAATGCAACTCTTATACGGCACATATTTACACATAAAACTGCATAAACGGTGTACATTAGGATTGTGTAAACATTTTTGCTTTCTCACATGCATTAGGTCTCAATAAATAGCTTCTACAAACTAAAATCATGTACTGGATGTGGAATTGGCCACAAAAGGTTCAATAACACAATATTCTTTAGCTTCCACCCACATGCGAGTGCGTTTTGAGATGAAAGATGCTGTGGAAGCATTCGGCGGCTGCATTCACGTCGCATTAAATAAGACTTGAACTGTCACAGACTGCAGGTGAGCACATCAATAACCTGAACCAGGTGTGACCTAGACTAACTCCAGAAACAAAGAAAAACTCTGATGTGCAAGTGTGTGTGATTCATATATCGAGCCCAGCGGATTCATGGGAAATAACACAGCACTGTGCACTCACCACTGGTGCGGCTTTTCATGATGACAGATGGATTTTGACTGTTTAACTCAAAGCTGATTAAACAACGTCAATGAAAAGAGCTGTCATTTAACAACTTGCTCAGTATTTAAAACAAAAAGATCAACTGATTCACAAAACCTCTTTGTCCTGTCCTGTGAGGGACGTGACTCTTCCCCATACAAATGTTCAATATTCAGATTAGCAATCGATCGATGTGTTTGTCAATGACTTATTCTTACACTTTAACGTTTAATCTCCTCAGTCTGGTTACTCTTATGAAGAGCGTTTTGATTTATCATCCTAGCAGAAATATTCAGAGCACAGTCCCGACAATAACCATCTGATATTTGTCCAGATGAGCTCTCCATGAAAACATGTTTGCTCTCCCTGTCCATGAACAGGTTCAGGGTTTGGATAACCTCAGTATGGATGTTGCCGTCTGTCTGTATTCAGAACAAACCAAAAACATGAGAGAGACCCTCCAACAACAGCATACGCAAGGAGCTCTTCTTTGGAAAGGCTTGAATAACAATCGGCCACACACACACACACACACACACTCTGTGCCCTTGCGCTGGCCGAGGCTGATTTACAAACATTAGCAGGGAATGCAATTACACAGTCCGAGAAGCGCGAACAGTCAGCGAGTGTTCTGGGTCTGACGCGTCGCAAGCGGTGTGGATGGAGCGTACACACTGCGGTTGGAACGAAACCGGAGCGTGTGTTTAAATACGACAGGCTGATCCAGAGTAGCTATTGTGTCCAGCAACACTAGACATGAAAATACTAACAATAGCAAGGGGTCAATGATTTTTTTTTCATTTAAATATTCAAAAATATTTTCAGTATATATATATATATATATATATATATAACTGCTATAGAATAATAGAACACAAAAAAATATGTAAAAATGAAAAATTTTTACACCACCTGTTTAAAGTAATAACATTTATTTTAAAAATGTAGAATATGGTATTTCAAAAAAAAGTTTTTAAAAGCATCACCCATATGTTTAAAACTAGATTTTTCAAAGATTTCTTTCTTTTAACCATATTGGACATTCATTTTTGACATTGAACCTTACAGCCAAAGCAGTATAATACCCACACCGACACCATCAGCAAGGATAAATGTTGATCTTTAAACAGAGTCGGTCCTAAATTTACATCTTAATCGATGTCAAGCTATCGTATTTGAAAATAAAGCGCATTTTTTTTATTGTTAATGAATTACAATGTGCACAGCTTACCAAGACTACAGGCAAGGCATAACGTTAACACATGAGCATATTCAAGTAAATATGCATACATCAACCTGACATTTTATAACACGAATACTCACTACTCAGTTAAGCACTAGTAAGTTGTCGTAATAGATCAAGACGCTAATAATAAATACATCAACTTTCCAAATCAGAAACTCTGGCGGTGCCACGTTCATTACACTCCGCGTCATAATTACTGAAGCACACTAATAAAGTCAAAACGCGAGAGATGGATAAACATATTCAACATTAAAGGTCTAAAATACACGAGTTGTTAGCTTTATAAAGTCTGAGGTGAATCACAAACCGGCACTTTACAGAACGAGCCGTCACCGTTCCGTCTTTCTATTAGAATAAAACACATTAGGCTGATAAAAAGTTAAAGTCCACAACTCGGAAAGGCATTAAAAGTTTCCGTTTCCAGCAGAGCTCGCGACCGAAGCGTTAAAATAGCCTTAAAATGTGCTGTTAAAGCGCGTTAGTGCGCGCGAGGCTGCAGCCGCTGCTCTTACGCTCTCCTGATCAATGATTGAACCGAACAAAAGGCAGAAGAGGATCAATTACTAATAACTATCAATGCAACACCACCATCCCGTCCCTCTAAAGTCCCCAACAGAGAAAATGCATGAAATGCAAGGTGCATTATCGCCTATAGGATCGCGTCGTATAAAAAGGGTGAGAAATAAGACCAACCTGAAGCCGCCGGAGATCAAATTTCTTCCAATATTGAAACATCGATCCCACATCGGCGGCCATCTTGAGCACAATATTCAAGAGCGGCTACAATAAATATATGGGCTGGATTCCCCCCGTTAAACAGCGTTGACGATTACACTCCACATGGAAAAAAAATGTTAGGGAAATAACAGTTGTGGAGAACTAGACGGGACGCGCAGCGCGCCAGAGCCGGTGGATGCGATATGAACAGAATATAGATGCATATAGATGCATTAGTGCTGCTCCAGGGATTGCACTTGATTTTGGGTTTGGTAAAGTTATCAATACTGACGTAACGGGTTGATCAATAACGTCTGGGAAGTGGAAGGAGAACAACGAGCAACCAATGCGCATCGCCAGATGTTTGATGCGTAAAGCGGCGAAATCGTTACATATCATTAATGAGCCCCACATAATGAGATTTGCAACTTTAGGTCAATAATGCGTAATGCGTGCCATAAATGCAGCGACAGAGTCGCACGAATAGAATAAACAGTGAGTGGGTGAAAGCTTCTGTGTTTGAAGTGAAAAGAGTGAATGTGGATTTTGATGGTGTCCTTGAATATTGAAGTGCACGGAGATAAGCGTGATAAAATAGTGCTAATGCCTATTAAAACACTTATTGGGCTTTTATCAAAATATTTTAGCAGAAGATGTGAACGGTAACATCATAAACAAAACAAGTTAAACGTGCTAAAGCATACAATGCACGAAAAGTATAAGTTTAGTCCATGCACTTATAGTTAAATAAAGAGATGCGCGGCGCAGCAATGTGTGCATTTATAAAAAACACCAGGAATATTTCATAGTTATTTATCTACAACACTCAGAGGCTGTTAACGCGAGCAAATGCATAAGGTGTGTCTTTTTATATTGCAAAAGCTCTTTTGCTCTATGTCTGAAGACGGTTGAATAAAAAAAAAACAGTGCGTTCAAAGAAAAAAGCATAAATGTTATTATTGGGTTGATTGTGCGATCAATGCATGATTTGAAATTCTGAATGGACAGTTGTGTTTAAACGTTAACACGTGCTCCCTCTTGTGGAACAGGACGTTTCTACTGGACCGAGCTGAGTGGCCCTTATAATGAGGACTATATTCTGACATTAGTAGCTTTAAATATAACACACACTGTCCAAATGGCATCTCTATCATTATAATATTGGTGTAACATAAAGATGACCACACAGAGCCGAGATTCCCCTTAAAATAACACATCACACCATTGTGGCCTTTCCCTGTAAGGAAGTTTCATTATCACATTGTGCATAATGACTAGCTGCAGTTCTTTTTAGAAAAGCGTCGAAAATGGAAATTTGAACAGAGCCAACCATTTGGTAAACTATATTCAGGCGATTACAAAAAGTCTATGGATTTATTTTCATCTTTAGAAAAAACAGTTTGACTTGTGTATCCGAAATGCTCCGGATTACTGATATCAGTATAATAATGTCTTGAAATAAAAGCGTTTAAGAGGTTAAACTGCTCCGGTGGCTTGAGGACTGCGAGCAATTACTAAGTGAGCACATCTGTCATTCTCATCTTCGCTATTAAAACCAAACGCAAGTCTATTTTTAAGTAGAAATGTATTTGCAGTTTGTAAGCCACCTACGGGGAATATAAAAGGTGCTTATTAAAAGTTTCTGTTTTATTGCTTTTTATTTATTGCTTCAGGGGGGGAAAAAAACAGCATCGGTCTTATAAGAAAGGAATAATATATCTTGTTTTGATATGGCTCACTGTTAAATTTGAAATTTAAATCAGTTCTGATATACAAGCCTGATGCAGCAACACTTATTACTTTTGTTCAAATCTAAATATGCGGATATTTTCAGGGTGCAAAAACCAGTGGGAGATTTTTACGAACCTCTGTGGGCAGCAGTGCAAGCTGTGAGATTGTTTCTAAGGGTTTTGTAGAAAAATATCATGTAATATTTGAGACTTAAAAACAGCAATACTAATAATGTGGAACGAAAATGAATGCTAAACACAAAAAGAGGTGAAGCAGCCATTAGATCTCATCAGATGAGTGCGTGTGGATTGACGGCAGGAACGCAGTGGCCTAGATACACATGAATGTTTGACTACACTTGGCAGTATCATTCCAGGAATATTGACGAGAGCTGCTGAACTCTGATATATTGATTGACTCTGGAGTGCAAAAGGCCTTGAAACAGAAGCTTGTTGAGACTGCCACCAGGTGGCTGGAAAGGTTGAGCGTGAGAGTTTGCGTCTACTGAAACAAGTCAAAGTCAAGTCAAGTCAAAGTTTATTTATAAAGCACTTTTTTTTTAAAACAACAAGTGTTTATCAAAGTGCTGTACACACATAAAAGAATAAAATGTCAAAGATACATACAGTCAACAACACAAAAAAAAGACAATAAGACACCATAAAATAATCGAAGAAAGCAGCTCTCATGTAGTGTCAAATGCCAGACTATAAAAATTAGATTTTAGGCTAGATTTAAAAACAGCAAGTGTTTGAGCCTGTCTAATGTAGAGGGGCAAGCTATTCCAAAGCTTCGGGGCCGCCACTGCAAATGCTCGGTCACCCCTGCTCTTCAACTTTACCCGTGGAACAACTAAAAGCAAATGGTCAGCAGACCTAAGTGCTCTTAACGGAGCATACAGCTTAATCAGGTCGGACAGATACTTAGGTGCTAAACCATTAAGAGATTTAAAAACAAATATCAAAATCTTAAACTGAATCCTAAAATGGACAGGTAACCAGTGAAGATCACTATCACTATGAAGTGAACATTATTCTGCCAACTGCCCACTAAATGTCCTGGAACAGCACCAAAACCTTCATAGAAAACATTCTTCTATGTTGCTTTCACTAAAGCAATGCTGTTTGAGTTGTAATTGACCACATGATCATCTTTGGAAGGGTAAACTGTCTTTCCCGATGTCAACACAGCTTATCCATCATGACAAATTGCCACCAAAGGTGTAGTAGTATAATCTAATTTTAGTGCATACTGCAGGGTTTGAGTAAGAGAGGTCAAGCAGAGGTTGTGTTCCTCCCTTCTGATAACATCGACTGGACTAAACTATCCTTTCATGTTTTAAAGGCATTCGTGAAGACACTGTTTTAATATTAGTGGATTACACTCATTACATTACATTCTCTACACCAGAGTTATTATAACTTTCATAAAACTTTAATAAAGTTTTAATTAAGTTAAAACTGAAATAAATTTGAATAAAAACTATAGACATAAAAAATGAATAAAAATGACAAAAACACTAGTTATTATATTTAACTACTGTAAAACTAAAACCATTCAAATTACTTGAAATACTTGATATAAATGAAATAAAATATAAAAATACCTTCAATTTATTTTATTTTAGCTAGTTGCCAAAGCAACATTTCTTATTTTCATTTAGTTGAACTATGTAAATAACTAAAACTGAAATAAAAATTAATAAAACTAGTCATATTTGGAAAAAGTAATAATAAAAATGACCAAAAAAAAAGTACATTAAAAGTACTAAAACATTAAAATGAATTAAAAAGCATAAATAAAAAAAATAAATATAAAAACTAATTCAAAATATTAAATATAAATTTAAAAAAAGTATATATAAAATAGATAAAGGATACTAAACTGCTTAAAGGGATACTCCAGCCCAAAATGAAAATGTTGTCATTAATCACTTACCCCCATGTCGTTCCAAACCCGTAAAAGCTTCGTTCGTCTTCGGAACACAATTTAAGATATTTTGGATGAAAACCGGGAGGCTTGTGACTGTCCCATTGACTGCCAAGTAAATTACACTGTCAAGGTCCAGAAAAGTATGAAAAGCATCGTCAGAATAGTCCATCTGCCGTCGGTGGTTCAACCATAACGTTATGAAGCGACGAGAATACTTTTTGTACGTGAAGAAAACAAAAATAACGACTTTATTCAACAATTCGTCTGGCTGACACAGAAGAGCGTACGCTGCTTGCGGTCAGTGGATATTCTCCAAAATGGCGCTACAGTGATGCGGAGAGACACAGAGGAGACGAATTGTTGAATAAAGTCATTATTTTTGTTTTCTTCGCGTACAAAAAGTATTCTCGTCGCTTCATAAAATTCAGATTGAACCACTGATGGCAGATGGACTATTCTGACGATGTCTTTCATACTTTTCTGGACCTTGACAGTGTAATTTACTTGGCAGTCAATGGGACAGTCACAAGCCTCCCGGTTTTCATCCAAAATATCTTAAATTGTGTTCCGAAGACGAACGAAGCTTTTATGGGTTTGGAACGATATGGGGGTAAGTGATGAATGACAACATTTTCATTTTGGGCTGGAGTATCCCTTTAAAATACTAAAATAACACTGCAGGTTCCTCTGTGAACTCGAGGAGATACATCCACCACAAATGACCTAAAACGTTGAGACATCAAAAATGATGAATTATGGTGAAGCTAGTGACACTTACATGCCTAAATATCCAAAACCTGAGCATCTAACCCATTTGTTTCCAACTAAATATCACATAATGAACCTACAAAGACTGAGAAACAGCATTAATGGCGCTGTCAATCACACATTCTAGGTTTAGGAAAGTTCTAGCTGAATTCCAACAACTGTCATCTGTTCTGAGTTGAAGCCCTCTGGCTCCTGCATTAAACCCCTTTAATCAGGATTCTTATAATAACTTATGAAGTCGACAATTGGCTACCTGGTTAAGCGCATGAGGATGTATTTATAGACAGTCAGTGGTGGGGAATGGGGTTATATATATTAAAATCAGCATTTCCGTCCTGTTTGGAATCACTCGTGCCTTGTCTCCTGAATTCAAGAGTTACGATTATGGTGAGTTTGCTTTGTCATACATTTATTCATTCATTTACTCTGTCTTTGATTATCAGCAGACATTTAACTCAATATTCTCTTGATGCGTCCAAACGAAGATCTAAAAAAAAAGAGTTGATTTCTTTCTGTCTGTGTTTGAATCTGAAGTTTAAGTCTGCTTCATCAGAGCCACTTACATCTGACTCATCCGCCTCTGTTTTATTCATTTCACTTTCTACAAATAAATACATGAAAAGTAAACTGTTTCTGTTCTCAGAGATAGATATAAACATTTTCATTAGCCAAAAATCAAAAAAAGGAGACAGGTGACTCATCTATTTATCGTTTTATTAATGTTTCAACTGTTTCTCCTAGAGAGCAACGAGAGCAAATGAAGACTTTTCGCTCAAAATGTGTTTTTCTTTTTCTTCTTTTTTTTTTATATGAAAAAGACCCAAGTGACCTTTTAGTTATATGAAAAAGACCCAAGTGACCTTTTAGAAAAAAATCTTTCAACTGCTATCACATTGTGCTAATAAATTATATATAAATATATATATAAATTATATATATACAGTGTATATATATATATATATATATATATATATACACACAGTATATATAATTTATATATATATTTATATATAATTTATTAGCACAATGTGATAGCAGTTGAAAGATTTTTTTCTAAAAGGTCACTTGGGTCTTTTTCATATAAAAAAAAAAGAAGAAAAAGAAAAACACATTTTGAGCGAAAAGTCTTCATTTGCTTACAAAATATAAAATAAAAAGTTACTGGTAATTTTCTACCAGGACATTATCCATTAATTTTACAGACATTTATGCTAAATTTAAAACAGACAGACAGACAGACAGACAGATAGATAGATAGATAGATAGATAGATAGATAGATAGAAAGATAGATTTAAAGAAATAGTCAGATGATAGAAAGAAAGAAATATTCAGATGATAGATAGATAGATAGATAGATAGA
>NW_015554181.1:1485899-1488877 GCF_001515605.1 Sinocyclocheilus anshuiensis
AGATTTGTGTGTGACAAAAATTGGACTAGAAACGATTTTCACTCAGAAACTAGTCAATTTCACAATTAAAACATGTTTGATAAAAATCAAATTCAAATGAGCTGAGCTACTATCCACATTGTTACTTTTATAGTTCTATTACTGTGTGTCAACCGTCTTTTATTTATCTGAAGGAATTTTTGAGACATAGTTGAAGTTGATACATAAATAAGAACTCCCTTGAGTTATGATCCTTTGAGCAATAACATTTTCCTCTGGGTTTATTTATGCTGTTTATTAAAAAATCCTTTGAAAATCTCATCATATTTCGTGGTTGAGTTCTGGCCTCGTCTACAACACAACTGTTGAGATGTAATCCAGACAGAAGGCAGACGAGCAGCTGTCGAGCTGCCATGTCATCGAGCAGAAACGCTTCTCGCAATGTTTTCCAAATTCTGTGGCAGGAATGTAAATAGTAGCGATTAATCCCTGTCTTGGTGGGATTACCTATCAACAGACTCAGAGACGAGGCTGTCAGCAGCCAGCAGCCAGCGCCAGTGTGTAATCCCACATCTGATCCACTGGCTGAGTTCTCGCTCTCCTGGCTAATTATACATCCTGCAGGGCACCAAACATCCACTCTCACACACTCAACACGTCACTACTCAGAGGATGCTCCTTCATTCCTCAGGAGGATGATGCTACACCTAAAACTCCTTAAGAGAAATGCAAAAACACAAAAGAGCTTAAATCAACGTGAATAGCAGCTCAGGAAGAATTTGATGAGAAATATTTGAGTTAGTAGCACACTTTGAGACAATGTTAAGAGTCGTCGTGTGAGATTTATGGGGGCCTTTTTTGCAGGAGACTTCAGCAAAAGTTTGCATTTAAACAGACTTCCGTGTAGGAGAAACAATTGTGATATTAAAGTCAACTTGACATGGCATTTGCAACCCATTTTACTGGTGTAAAAAAAGTTTGGAGTCTGTGAATGCTGTTGAAAGGATGCAGTCATGCATTTGTTTGAATAAAACTACATCAAAAACAGTAATATTGTGAAATATTATTTTAATTTAAAATAACTGTTTTCTATTTGAATATATTTTAAAATGCAATTAATTCCTGTGATTTTCAGCATCATTACTCCAGTCTTCAGTGTCACATGATCCTTCAGAAATCGTTCTAATATGTTGATTTGCTGCTCAAGAAACATTTATTATTATTATCAATGTTGAAAACAGTTGTGCTGCTTCATATTTTTATGGAAACCACAATTTTATTTTTAGTATTCTTTGATGAATAGACAGTTGAAAAGCACAGCATTCATATGAAATTGCAATCATTTGTAACATTATAAATGTCTTGACTGTCACTTTAGATCAATTTAAAGCATCCTAGCTGGAAAAATATATACCTTTCCAAAATAACGACTCCAAACTTTTGAACAGTAGTGTATTTTCTAGTAAAACAAGAGGTAAAATTCATATTATCAGCCAAAAAGGAAAGACGTTTCAGGTTTTTGAACCATGCTATACTAAAATCATGTTGGAATAAAGTGCACCAATGAAACGGCATGCCAAAGCGTACTTCTATTTAGAAAGTCACATGTGATTATTCTGCGCAGGCACCCAAAAAGGCAAAGAAGCGGGCAGAAGGAGCCAATTCAAATGTCTTCTCCATGTTTGAACAAACACAGATCCAGGAGTTCAAAGAGGTACAAACCAAGCGCTCGTTTGACTCTAATTGCTCTGACAATTGTCTTTATCGTGACTCTTTCACTGTGATATCGAGCATCTACAGCGAGATTCCCGTATGTGACTTCAATATGTCAGTGTTCATCATCGCTAGTGAATAATTCAGAATGTGTCAGTAACGATTAGCACAGCGGAGTGATTTACACCCTGAACACACACTCGCTCACACACACTCCAATCTGCTGTCAGGGCCCTAAGATTTGCGTGGAAAATGCAGCAGGACAGACGTTCTCTCTGGTCTCAAAGCGGCTGTGAAAAGATCACGACAAACAGGATAAGCATGACGCTGATCCGAGATGGCAGTGATGAGAACGTGCAGACAAATGCTAGCCGTCTTTCTCTCTCTCTCTTTCAGTCTGTCTCTCTCTCTCACAGATCACTAACAAACACAAAGACACCAAGTAAAGAGGAATTACAGGAACTATAAATACACAACTGAGGGAGTTTTGAAAAATAAAACACTAAAAAAGCAGCATGACAGTGAGGTCTGACCTTTAGTTAAAGAATGAATTTGTGATTATGATTATAAATACACGCTGTTATTTTTCTGTGGAACACAAATGGAGATTTTTTTTTAACTTTCACACTCAAAAAAATAATACATGTACCTTAAAATATCATAACAGCAGGCCATGTGACTTGAGAATTATATTCCAAGACTTCTGGAGTCAACCGATAGCTTTGTGTGAGTCGCAAACTGTTATTCAGATAAACTGTCCATGCCACCAAAAATTCAAAAATGGCTTGTCATTGGTTTTGAGTCAAAGCGGGGTTACTAACAAAAACTAAAACCTTGAAAATAAATAAATAAATACATACATACATACATACATAAACTTCAACTGAAATAAAATATTAATAATTTTAATAATATTTTAATTTAATAATAATAATTTTTAATATTTATATTTTGTTAATTTTTATTTCACAGCACAGCACATCAAGTTACTAAATGAAAATGATAAATGTTGCCTTGGAAAATAGCTGTAATAAATAATTTCAAGGTTTTTTAATATTTTATTTCAGCTAGTTGCTAAAGAAATATTGTTCATTTAGTTTAACTTGGTGAATAACTATATAATAATAAAAGAAAAATTTGCCACTAGAGGTGCAGACACGCTTCACCTTTGACATACACCTTAAACACCATCAGACTACATTCTGCATCCCTCTCACACACACACTCTATATTCTCTCTCTTTCATTTGCCTCAAGCTTTCACAATCATGGACCAGAACAGATACG
>NW_015554181.1:1489093-1525881 GCF_001515605.1 Sinocyclocheilus anshuiensis
AACTAGCATAGAATCTCTACGATACTAAAATAAATCTGACTCGCAAATATGATGCACTAGTTTGAAAAAACTCTCCTTTAGCATTGCACAGAAAACACAAATAGGTTTGAAACAACCTGATGGTGAGTAAATAAATTATAATAAATTAAATTAAGGGGAAGTCGTGGCCTAATGGTTAGAGAGTCGGACTCGAGTCTCGTACCGGCAGGGATTGTAGGTGGGGGGGGTGAATGTACAGCGCTCGCTTCCACCTTCAATACAATGACTGAGGTGCCCTTGAGCAAGGCACCGAACCCCCAACTGCTCCCTGGGCGCCGCAGCATAAAATGGCTGCCCACTGCTCCGGGTGTGTGTTCACGGTTTGTGTGTGTCCACTGCTGTGTGTGTGCACTTTGGATGGGTAAATGCAGAGCACTAACTCTGAGTGCTGTGTGTGTGCACTTTGGATGGGATAAATGCAGAGCACTAATTCCAAGTATGGGTCACCACATGTCACGTCACTTTTCACTATTAAATTATAATTTTTTTAGTTGAACTTACAGTAAAAGTAGTGAAAACAAGTGAATTGAGAGTCTTAAAAAATGCATACAAAACGGTTTTAATTCTACGCATCACATGAGGAACATTTAAACATGGTTTCAAACATTCGGCAACCACAAAAGTTCGATTATAAGTTCGACAAAGTGCAGAAGGCATGTATGCTGCTTTCCAAAAGGATCACTAAAATGATATACGTCAACATCAAAAAGGCTAAAGCAACACAATATACGTCAACTACTGATTCAACAATGAGGAAATATGTCTGAATAATTTTTAATAATTTTTTGCAATTCCATTCGGTGCCACTAGAGGTGCAGACACGCTTCACCTTTGACATACACCTTAAACACCATCAGACTACATTCTGCATCCCTCTCACACACACACTCTATATTCTCTCTCTTTCATTTGCCTCAAGCTTTCACAATCATGGACCAGAACAGAGACGGCTTTATCGACAAGAATGACCTGAGGGATACGTTCGCAGCTTTAGGTGGACTGTAATAATCTCTGTCCTTCTGCATTGCTGGATGAAGCGTCTCTCTGACAGCAGTTCTGACCTCTGCCTCCGCAGGCCGCCTGAACGTCAAACAAGAGGAGCTCGACGAGATGCTAAAGGAGGCTCCAGGACCCATTAACTTCACCGTCTTCCTCACCATGTTTGGGGAGAAGCTTAAAGGTAAATGGTGGGGTGAAGTGGTACTAAGAATCTGAAAACCCTGGAAGAATTTTATTTTCATTTATCCAGCAACTTAAGACCAACATTTCTGACTGTAACTTCTTTATCATTCTTTCAAGTTCTTTTTTTAACTATTCTATTTATTTTTTTTTATCTAATTATATATATATATTTTTTTTTTCACTTACATCTACACTACCAATTAAAATTTTGGGTCAGTAAAATTTTTGTTTGAAAAATGAACACTTCTATTCCGCAACGATGCATTAAATTGATCAAAAGCGACAGTAAAAACATGTATAATGTTACAAGTAAATTCTATTTCAAATAAATGCTGTTCTTTTGAGCTTTCCATTAATCAAAGAATCCGGAAAAATAAAATGTATCACTATTTTCACAAATATATGCACAACTGTTTTCACCATATCCAGAAATGTTTCTTGAGCAAATCAGCATATTAGAATGATTTCTGAAGATCATGTGACACTGAAGACTGGAGTAATGATGCTGAAAATACAGCTTTGATCTCAGGAATAAATTACATTTTACAATATATTACAACTGAAAACAGTTGTTTTAAATTGTAATATTTCAAAATAATACCATTTTTACTGTATAAAAAAAATAAATGCAGCCTTGGTGAGCATAAGAGATTCTTTCAAAAACATAACAACATATTTTTAATGTATAATCGAGTTTTATTCTTAAAATTTTACTGTATATTGTACTTAATTTAAACAAAACTCTAGGCGTATTGGAATAAAGTCTCACGAGTGGACAAGAAATCACACAGGGATTTTCTTTCCTTTTGAAGTCCTACAGAAGCATTTGATCCTACTGGGAATCATAATAGGCCTATAAGGAACTATATGTTCTGGAAGCTCTTGTATGAGCCTGTATGACGATTCCCATAGGATCAGCTCAGAATTGTCCACTAGGAATCCTGTACAAAGTATGTCTTATTGCATTCCCGGAGGATTTTAAAGACAGTTAGGTCTCTTGTCAGTTTTCTGTTGTGCACTCTTTTTTTAAAAACAGGTGCCGATGCAGAGGAGACCATTCTGAATGCCTTTAAAGTGTTCGACCCAGAGGGAAAGGGGACCTTGAGGAAGGATTTGTGAGTACCACAAACAACACAATCTGCCCTGCTTCTCTGCAAATCCATTTCTCCAGAGATTCTGCTTTGTTTGTCAGCTTATGACTTTACAAGCTACTGAAGTAAAACATGCAGTACATATAGATTTTTCAAACCCTGCATGCATATGCACTCAAAAAATAAATAAATACATTTTATATATATAAAATATAGCCGTTTGGTTTACACAGGTTGATGTATAATTTTCAGTTAGACATAAATGAAACAGGTCAAATTTCTTTAATAGTACTAATAAATAGAATGGGTTTTGAAAAAAGAATAAGCAGGTTTATATATTTATCATCATTAAATTCAAACTGCTCCAGTATCATACATTTAACTAACTGAATATTGCTTGTTCCACAGCTAGCCATATTGCAACCATTTTCATACTTTTTAACTAAATAAATATAATTTTCACAATGAACACTTATGCTGATTGCACGCAATCTGAATAAATGCATTTTGAAAACATGAGTATTTAAATGAGATCAAATAGATTTCAAAATCAAATATACTATGCCGTGCGTGATGTTTTTGAGTGCAGAAATCATACCCATTTCATTTATGTATGACTGAAAGTATGCATTATATTAGGTTTAATAGTTTACATTAAAACTGTGTGATCCAAATGGATGGAAATCCTATGAAATCTTAAATTCATGTCTAAATATTTCTGAGTGTCTGAAGTGTTTGCCAGAAGTTATTTGATTATATCAAAAGGTCAAACTGAAGTTTGTCTCTCCTCACAGTTTGGCACAGATGTTGACAACGCAAGCAGACCGATTTTCTCCAGAAGAGGTTTGACATCTGAGATGATTTGTTTTATGTATGAACGCCGTATGTCACATTGACATTTATATTCTATGTGAATGGAAAGCAGGAGGTGACATTATATTGTGTTTATCTATAGATTATGACTACGACTAGTGAATTTTCTACTGTGTAAACCACACAATCACTCACAAAAACACTATAATGCCATTTTTCATCCATCTCTCTTCAGATGGAGCAGATGTTTAGTGCTTTTCCTCCAGACGCGGCAGGTAATCTGGACTATAAGAATCTGGTCTACATCATCACACATGGGGAGGAGAAGGACCAAGAGTGAAATATCTCATGTTCAACAACATCATGATACATGTATGACACAATAAATACTGTCCTGCGCTATATACTGTAGTCTCTCATTTACAGCACTGAACTGAACAATTACACCAAATGAGAATAAAATGCATTTAATATTAGAGTTGGTTTTGTTATTTTACTAAGAAACAGTGCCCAGTAAAACATGTGCAGTCAAATTATTCATAAGCCTACACATTTGCATTCATTTGAATTTACAACAGCCACAAGCAGCATTTGCACAATTAAGTATGAATGTCATTGTATTAGATTAACAAAAGATATCAAAGCAAGTGTGATTTGTTTTAAAGAAAAACAATACAATCACCTGTAAAACAAAAATATTTCACAAAAATACATTTATAAGATTCAACATCGTAAACATAATAATTAGGTCTAATGTTGAATATAAGATGAGACATATGGTGGGCAAAAATTAAGAAACGTTCAATCTGATAAACGTTGCTGCAGATTTTGAGCAGAATACAAACACTTCATCTAATGAATGACATTTGCATTTTGTAGGAATGATATGTCAACAAATGATTCTGTCACAAATATATATATATATATATATGGAAACAGCCATCATGTAAAATGCAAGAGTGTAGAAATTAGTAGGGACAATTAAATGTCTGTTGTCTACCGTTATATCCCCACCAATGCCAAACTCAAACCTACACCCTTGCTCAAATGATTACAGTAGAGTAGCAATTCAATAAGATTCACCATTTTGAAAGATAGTCCAGAATTTCCAAATTTCTGAAAATTATTCAAACCGTTCACTCGTCTTTTTGAGCATTTCATTAAGTGGCTCAAACGAGTCTTTTATTCAGGAAATAAATTACACTGGCAGCTCTGTAAGTTTCACTACAAAATGGCTCATAAGAGTCGATTAGTTTGAGAAGCAGGCTGGTCATGCTTTATTTATTTATTTTATTTTTTTCAATATAACAAACAGCTTAAAGAGCCATTTTTTTCAGACTAGAATGACACTTGTCACTAAAAAGAACAGGCTCAAAAGAGTCATTTATTTAGGAATCTGATTACACTCGTGTTATGTTTTTTGACTCACTATAAAGAACCGGCTCATACGAGTCATTTATTTGTGAATCATTCTACACTGTGCGTTGTTCTCATGTGTTTAATATAAACACAAGTCAATTGAAAGACGCAGACATTCAATGCAGACTGCAAACTCACATTCAGTGGCACTGACTCCAAGCTGTGCAGAAACCCCCGAGTAAAGAGACCTCTAACATTAGTCTTTACTGCCACCTACTGCCCGAGTAATTTACTTACTATTGTTATAAACACAACCCTGAACCTCAACGGCAGTCGAGGCACATTTTTACACAAAATTCTGCTGAAGTGAGTCATTGCAGTCTATACAAACACAAATTCCTATAACTTCAATCATCCACTGCTTAAGCCACAACAGTTCACGGCCTTTCATAGATGTGAAAAATTACAGCATTTTATTCAGCAATTACATAGAATGGCCTTGATTTCTACAGTGCTTTGACAAGGTTTTCTCTCTCTCTCTCACTCTCTTTGAATAAAATGCAGAATATATATCAAAAGACTGACATAGAAGAAACAGCATATTAAACTGCCTTTACAAAAACTATACGAGACATTTAAGATTTAAAAAAAAAAAATCTAAAATACATTGAGGCAACTTTTTTTGATTGATCAGTTATAAAAACGTTAACAACATGCTACATACTAACCTTATCCACCTTATTTTGCAATGCGAAGCAAACTATTTTCTGTGAATGTGCGAGACAACCGATTTATTAGTCTTCCTGAAATGACTAGAAGAATAACAAGGTGCAATAAACAGTAAAGCTATTTGCGCTACAAACAATTTTTATGATTATGATAATACATTAACATAAGGAATAAAAAGCAGCCATATAAAGCAGCATAACTACTTTTTTTGTACAGGAAAAAAAAAACCTGAGAAGCCTCGCACATTCGAGTTACAAATAGCCGTGCCGCTTATACGTAAAAAAATAATATAAATTAATAACATTCGAGTTAGTCATGTAGTAGCTAATAAATCCTGTTTGTCTAAAATGTACTGCACGAGTACGACCAATAGATGGCGACAAAGCCTTACATAATTCATAGAGGGTTTCATAACACACCATAACAACTCAATTTGAAATAGATGGGAGTTATGAACTACCACTCCAAGAGTTCAGATTTCCAACAGATAACCAAATTATCACTCTGTACAGGTTTAATTCCTTCAATAATTGAATGCATGTAAATAATGTTAAAAATCAACATCAGTCTGATCTAGTGTATGTACACTGAACAAAATTATAAACGCAACACTTTTGTTTTTGCCCCCATTTTTCATGAGCTAAACTCGAAGATCTAAGACTTTTTCTATGTACACAAAAGGCCTATTTCTCTCAAATATTGTTCACAAATCTGTCTAAATCTGTGTTAGTGAGCACTTCTCCTTTGCCGAGATAATCCATCCACCTCACAGGTGTGGCATATCAAGATGCTGATTAGACAGCATGATTATTGCACAGGTGTGCCTTAGGCTGGCCACAATAAAAGGCCACTCTAAAATGTGCAGTTTTATCACACAGCACAATGCCACAGATGTCGCAAGTTTTGAGGGAGCATGCAATTGGCATGCTGACTGCAGGAATGTCCACCAGAGCTGTTGCCCGTGAATTGAATGTTCATTTCTCTACCATAAGCCGTCTCCAAAGCCTGATGTGACTGAAACCACAAGCTGTTTCAGAGTAAAGCTCTTGGCACATGCATTATACCTCCAAATGCCCTATCCTGAATCACAAATTTGCGTTAAACTATATAAAATATGATGAACAGAATCTGAATATTTTAATTGGAACCTCTTTGTACTTTACCAAGTAAGGAGCTGCAATATCAAGACAACACCTAAACAAACAGAAACAGACATGGGCCAAGCTCATTTATATGTGCATAACTACAAAAATACAAATATTGTAAACCACTTATTAATATGACGATATATAGGATATATAATATTTGTGAAATATGCTTTACCTTTGAAATTTTGTGTACGCTCACGTGTGCAGGTCCAAGAATAGGTGAATATAATATATTCGTTTTATACTTAGTGGCTACATTCTGACATTTTTAGTCATTACATCTAAATTTGATACAAAATTGTACACGTATTTTATTATAAAGTGTAACCAGGTACGTCTTGTTTTATAAATGAACTCTGCGGCCTGTGTATTTCAACAAATCTCTTTCATTGGTCTCCATTAAAGTGTTTTTTAATACTCTATTAAAGGTACAGGGGTTGCGTAACGGCGTGTGACGTCAAAGCAGTCGTAAGACTTCAGTCGCGTCGCGGCCCTCGGCAGCAGTTCACGAACAGACACGCGAGCGGAGCGCGCAGCGATGGGGCTCAGCGCGAGAAGACCCGGATCGACTTGGATGTTCTGAACCGCATCGGATCGATCGCTATGGAGAGCTGATCCGTAAAGACAGCGAGAATTTGAACGTCGCTGATTGACATTGTGGATGCGCTTGTTGTGACATCTCCAGACTCATCTCGAGCCGCGGATCTGTTGTTAGTAGTCGAGCTAACCCAAACCACCCCTGCAGCGGAGGCCGGGGGTGATGCTGTCCGTTCTCTCGTACGGTAGACTGGTGGCCCGAGCGGTCATCGGCGGACTCTCTCAAACCGACAGCCGCGATTACAGCCTGGTGTCCGCCAGCTTCGGCTTCGGGAAGGATTTTCGGAAGGGGATCTTGAAGAAAGGGACGTGTTATGGAGACGACGCGTGCTTCATAGCCCGACACAGGTCTGCTGATGTGCTAGGTATGTAATGATTAACGGCTCTTTATGATACACGCGAAGATACTTTGTTTGAGAGAACTGGTTTAGTCGAGTACCATCGTGGTTGAATCGCTTCTGACGTCACAGCTGTCGCACATCGGTGGCCTGTAGGAGCATCAACAAAAGCCTTTATAACATCATACTGTATATGTCAGTTATTAGCATAAACCTGTTCAATCTTACTTTAACATGGATATTTCTCTTTAATGTATTTTATTATGATACTGAAAAACAGGCTATATATTTATCATAGTTATTACCGTTACTATAAATAATGGAGCACAATGATAAAAACATTTTGTAACAGTGACGTCAGACGGGCCTTTACGAACGTTCTGAATCGAATTTTAAATCGGAACATTGCTCGCAACAAAGTATCATTTCCCATTGTGACGTCAGTAGCGTTCAGAACTACATATTCCATAAACCTACTGAAATTACTCAGTCCTTTCATTCCAAAGATCATCATTAGAGTGTTGTCCATTTATTTTATTATGAAGTGCTCCCACTTTTTATTTGAAACAGACTCGCTTCTTCGGTCTCATTATTACATTAGAAGGAAAAATGTTTTGGCAGTATCTGCTTTCTTCTTGTATGAATGTTTTGCTTCTTTATTTTCCCCTTTGCTGTTTTTATTTATTTTCATTATTTTTTTTGTTAATATTTATTTGAATATATATTAAATTGTGTTCATGCTTGTTGCCTTGTGTACATTTACTATGCAATAAAAAATGAATCCAGAATTGCTGCAGCTGTCGGCAAACAATAACAGAGTGCGAGTCTGTTTCTACTGTTTAGTACTCCACGTGACTGGAGGGTCTGAACTGTTTTAGCTACTGTTACAAAAAGCACTAAACAGTACTTTCTGTACTGCTATATGGAGGGTTATGAGCACAAAGTGAGATAAGATATTAAAAAGGATCATGTGTTAGGCTACACAAACTAAGTGTGACACCTCAAAGTGGCTTGTACTTTAAATTAAAATGTGAACATGGGTAGCAGTGAAAGTAGTTCATTTGATATAGCTGCTAGAATTTGCAATGATACCATTTTAATACTATTCCATAACCTAATAGTCCTCTGTTACATCATAACATTGTTTGTAACCTGAGAATTTGAACTGTTAGGGTTATCAAGAGTGCACATTAGTTTATATATAACACAAAACCCATCTAGCTACAAGGAAGTCAGTCTGAAAGATGCAAAACAAAAGATGAACACTGAAGACCACAGACCAGGGTTTCAGTCTTCCTTTGTCTTGAATAATGGCTGTGCTTAATGATGCAGATCTTCAAAGAAAGCAGCTTCGTTCATTTGGGATTAAATTAGTTCATTATATTTTTAGATACCTTTTTTTTAGTAGTCTTCAAAGTTGATTAGTCCTTGTACCTGTTTTATCTGTCGTTTAACCCACTCATAAGAAGTACACCTACAAATTCAAACGGAAACATGTTAGCAGGTCTCTTAACGTCTGCCAAGACCTACTTGGACAGCCATATGTCAAAGTCAAATTAACCTGGGATATAAATCCTCTTCCGCAGCTCAAACACATGGGCAGGGTTCTGTCATGGCCTCTTGTCTTTGAAATGGCAGTAAGGAAGAGCCGAGGCTTTTGTGCAACTTTAAGCCATAAAATCTAGCTGTGGAAATCCTAGAGGTGCTTTTAGAGTGGATGCAGGTCGATGTGAGGGGACTTGCCTTGTATGGTCACAAACGAGGGTTCCTGCTCATTGTCTGTCAGATGGGAAGCTAGGAGGGCTTTGTAGGGAAAATTCCCTGTCTGGTGGACAGATTTGGATATGCACATGACATCTGTGGGGTGTAGGCCGTAAACGTTTGCTTTCTCAATATTCAAGACCGGCGCATCTTGCAGATCATTTCATTTACTTTAGTGTTTGATTATTATGGGGTTTTCCAATGGCTGAATGCATATATTATGCCTATAAAAATACAATCTTATGATGGCAAATGGGCACAAAATTGCAATTTAAATTAAAAATTTAAATGAAATTAAACTTTATGAACATTGCAAGTCAAAATAGTGAACAGATAGCTGATTGATTGCCATTGTTGATTCTACCACTAAACATAAGCATTTTGCTTTATATATATATATATATATATATATATATATATAAAACAGCTTAATAATGCTATTATTCTGCATAAAAATGGGTGGGAATCTTTCAAAGTCTAATTCTATTTTGTGGGTAAACCGGTTTTCCCTTCAGAAAGATGGGTACAGATACAGTAATTTTACCTCTTGCTAACCTCAAAATCTTACTAAATAATTCAGTCTGATCTAGATTTAGTTGGTCAAAATCATATAATCACAGTAGAAATTATTTTATATTATGGTAACATTATGTGTCACAACATTTGCATTTATTTGATTAAAAATACAGTAAAAAAAACAATAATATTGTGAAATATTATTACACATAAAATAACTGTTTTCTATTGTAATATTTTGTAAAATGTAATCCTGTGATACAAAGCTGAATTTTCAGCTTAAGTACAACATTATGTATTATTTATCATAATTTTTTATTATATTAATGTTGAAAACAGTTGTGCTGCTTCAAATTTTTGTGGAAAGCGTGAGATATATAAATCTTTTGTAACATTCTGAATGTCTTTACTGTCACTTTTGATCAATTTAATTCATCCCTGCTGAATAAAAGTATTAATTTCTTTCTATGAACAGTCTGCAAAATATTAGTGACATTCAAAACAGATGCAAACTAGATGATATTTTTGCAGTTTAATCGTTTAGAAAATGCAGCTTTCTAATGGTTTTGGTCCTAACTGTGTGTCCTATAGGTGTGGCTGATGGAGTAGGTGGCTGGCGTGATTATGGGGTCGATCCCTCTCAGTTCTCTGGGACGCTCATGAGGACGTGTGAGAGGCTGGTCAAAGAAGGACGATTTGTGCCGAGCAACCCAGTGGGAATCCTCACCACCAGCTACTATGAGCTACTTCAGAACAAAGTACCGCTATTAGGTGAGAACATTCATCTTTAGATTATGGATTATGTAGTGAATTCATTTCAAGCTACAAAATGGAAGTGTTGTACAATGGAAGTACAATGCTGTACAATGGAATTTCAAATTAAATGCAGCACAGATAAAGCATTTGCATTTAAATGTATCCTTTTAGATTTATTTCTTTAATATAATTTCTGTTTTCTAAAGAAAACTGTAGAGATTAGATTATAATGCGTTTAAGGCTGTTGGGATTGCAGCATTATGCTCTGGCTTCAATTAAGGTGCGGTCGCGCAATTTGGTGTTCCGTTCACTTCCATTAAAATGCTTGCGTAAACAGAAGAGCATGCGTCATGTTTTCACTACAAAACAAAGTTCAGTTGTGTATCGATTGAAGTTCAACTAATTTTGCACGCTTAAAATTCCTCTCTTTAATCATTACATTTGCAACACATCTAGTCCAAGTATCAACAGACTGTGATGTAACTTTAGAGTCAGACTATCATTCCCACTTAAGGTGTTCACGTGCAGTGGCAGCTTACTTTACTCTGCATGCACAGACATGTGAGACCGTACACACAGATATGCCATAAAACTGCGGAATGGACATTATGTTCTGGGACAGTCAAGAGTATAGTTTTATTTTTCCTGACTTGGGAGGGAAATGGTTTTTGGGAAGGGCCTTGGCTCATTTTTTCTCAGGATGAGATCAAAGCCATAACTAAAATATAATGGACAGAAATGAGTCATTGTGCTGCTCTCAAAAACATGCTGTGGGCTGGATGAGTCACAAACAGAGTGTACTGGGTCACAAGATTGGATTTTGGTAAATCTGCACAGATTCAAAGCTAAACGGCAGTTTTTGTGGTTTGGCCTGTTTAAAGGGATATTCCAGGTTTGATATAACACTCTTAAAAATAAAGGTTCTTTATTGACATCAGTGGTTCCATGAAAAGCATTTAAGATCCATAGAACCATTTTTTTACATTGTTACATTTTTAATAGTGGAAAAGTGTTCTTTAGATTATTAGAATGTTCTTCACACTAAGAAAATGGCACTTTTAAGAACTGATCACTGAAAGGTTCTTTGGGGAACACAAAACAGTTCTTCTATGGCATTGCTGTAAAAACCACCTTTTGGAGTGAAGTTAAATCTGAAGTGTATAATTTGTTAGTGTTTAACCCTCATGTTGTGTTCTGGTCATTCTAACTCAACGAGCATATTCTTTTCCTGAAGTTCTAGTTAATATTATCACATTGGACTAAATCTTACTAATTTTGCTCATACAGGGTATAACAACTTCCCCAAAATGAGGATAACTTTTGTAATAAAAAAATTTTCCCCACCTTGTTATACTTGTAACAGTTAAAAATGACATGTTTTCTTGTTTTCTTTCAATTTGCACAGGTTTGGTATTTCTTTTTGGAACTGATTGATCGTAGGCCTCATTGATCTGAACTTATGCACCTTAGTTTTTGAGTGAACATTGCCAAAATTATCCACAAATAATGCCTTTTTATCACTCAAAAACAGAGGTGCATATGCTCAGATCAATGAGGTCTATGACCAAGAATTAAAAAAAAAAAAAAATAACCTGAAAGAAAAATGACAAACATTTGGTGATAATATAGCATATGAATGAAGAATGAAGATTTGGTGATAATATAGCATAATGAGAGATTTACAGGCAGTTTTTAAAAGACCGGTCATTTTTGACCGAAAACACAAATGTAACAAGGTAGGAGAAAAAAAAAAAGCCTTTAAGTACAAAAAGTATCATTTTTTGTTTTGAGGAGGGAAGTTGTGTATATACCATGTGTGAGCAAAGTTACACTGGAAACACCAAATAAGGTCAAATGATTTTCAGCAGAGCACAAGGGTTAAATACGACTAAAAATAAACAATTTGTAGGTTGATTCCTCTTAATAGTGGACATTGTGGCTCAGTAGGGCATTTTAAAAAGAAATGAAAATTTTATTGTACCTATGATGTGACTAAGTTTCTTTCTTGTCTTTAGGAAGCAGTACAGCGTGTATCGTGGTTCTAGACAGGCAGAGCCACCGGCTACAAACGGCAAACCTGGGCGACTCTGGCTTTCTGAAAGTACAAAAAGTATCATTTTTTGTTTTGAGGAGGGAAGTTGTGTATATACCATGTGTGAGCAAACTTACACTGGAAACACCAAATAAGGTCAAATGATTTTCAGCAGAGCACAAGGGTTAAATACGACTAAAAATAAACAATTTGTAGGTTGATTCCTCTTAATAGTGGACATTGTGGCTCAGTAGGGCATTTTAAAAAGAAATGAAAATTTTATTGTACCTATGATGTGACTAAGTTTCTTTCTTGTCTTTAGGAAGCAGTACAGCGTGTATCGTGGTTCTAGACAGGCAGAGCCACCGGCTACAAACGGCAAACCTGGGCGACTCTGGCTTTCTGGTGGTTCGAGGTGGAGAGGTGGTCCACAGGTCTGATGAACAGCAGCACTACTTCAACACCCCTTTCCAGCTCTCTATCGCCCCTCCTGAGGCAGAGGGCTCCGTCCTCAGTGACAGGTGAGACCGTTCGCTCTGTTATGTGATTTTTCCTCTCGCTTTCTGATGATGCAACAACATTGTGTCCCCAAGCTAGACGCAAGCGAGGCGTAATCCACTGGCTGTCAGTATGAGAACATGATTAGGTCCTCACTCTGAGAGCCTGGTTATTAACTCGACTGGATTATCAGTTCCTCCTGGTGAGAAATGAGTCACTCGGTGTGAACAGCAGCATCTACTCTGAAGTTTAGAATATGTAATTATCTCTTTGCTCCTATTTCAGATCAGAACAGCTTTAACTGTCAAAAGAAAAATTTGATAATTGTGCACTAAGTTAACATACCCTAAAAATGGATAGAATTTTAAGCTGCAACTTACTGGCTTAACTATTTATAGCCAATAAATACTCTACTACCTCAATATTATTTAAAACACTGATTTACTCTCTAGCTTTTTGAGATGTCATGTTAGTGTTTTTTTAATTAATTGATCATTAATAATATTTTATATTCACAATTCAGGGGTTGAATCACGCTTTTGATTTGATTGCAATGTTGACTGATTGCTGAAACCATCAAAAAAACAAAACAAAAAAAAAGTGCCACGTTGGTAAATTGGAAACACAGTCCTGGGACAATGCAATTTGCATGATTGAAAAGATTATGTGACTAAATTCACCCACTGGTTTAGCATTTAACATGTTTTCTGCAACTTAACATCAACTGATCCTGTAATTTGTAACTTGTAATCCTGCATCCTTTAACCTGTAACATGAAATACACATATGGGATTTGAATTTGATTTTAAATTCTCTCACATATGTGGTGCAGCAAGCTGCTCTGAGACTCTGAAAACAACTACGATAATGAGCTGCTCATGTGTAAATGAACACAATGGCATGCTGTACTTTGAAACATGTAGTGCATATACTTATTTCAATTGCAGGCTTTGCGATTTGATAATCACATTAAGCACTTCCGGTTTTAGGGGACACTTAAGCACTTCTGGTTTCAGGGGCAGTCGTGGCCTAATGGATAGAGTCGAACTTGTAACCCAAAGGTCGCAGGTTCGAGTCTCAGGTCCGGCAGGGATTGTAGGTGGGGGAGTGAATGTACAGCACTCTCTGCACCCTCAATACCACGACTGAGGTGAGACCCTTAAGGCACCGAACCCCCAACTGCTCCCCGGGTGTCGCAGCAACATGGCTGCCCACTGCTCCGGGTGTGTGTTCACGGTGTGTGTGTGTTCACTACTGTGTGTGTGCACTTGGATGGGTTAAATGCAGAGCACAGATTCCAAGTATGGGTCACCATACTTGGCCACACGTCACTTCTCTTTCACTTTTTATTTTGAATAATCTTGCAGCTCTAAGTTGTGCATTCACTAAACGTTGCCAAAAACATGTCTGATCGGTGTCTGGTAAACATGACCCTAAATCAGTGCATTACAGTGACTTTATGACGGTTAAGCGGTGTTGTTGGTCTCGTCTCGCTCTGAGCTACATCCGGTCAGTTTAAATTTAGCCAATGGAGCTAATGGAGATGACCTTAGTATGGCCTCTGTAAATCCTGAAATTAGTTGGTTTCTCTTTGACAGATGAGCTAGTGGAAGAAGTTCTCTGAGGCCAGATATTCTTCAGTTTGTGGGTCTGAATCTTAAACGGTTCCAATTTAGAACTGTTTCTACTTCTTAATGTCTCAGAATTTTTTATTCAAAATAAGTATCATGTTTAACCCGCATGAAATGGGACTGGCCGGCCGGTCTGGCACAGACGAAGGGAAAGATACCCAGTGTATTCATAGAGTCAGTGTACATAGCGTCTGCCGCAGACTTTCTGGAACAGAACACAACGCTTCACAGCTGATTCCGCGTGCTTTATACTGTAATGAGGATCAAGCTATAAGCTTCTTAGACTGAAACTGCTTTTATTCCTCTAAACTTGTGCTCCTAAATATGGTCAGCAAACAGCAGTGCTTACTGTATATTAGAGTTCCAAACACATTTCAGCAACGTATGGAGTAGGTTTTGATGGATCATTGTGTTCCTGAGAGTTGAATGTTTCATTTTTACACGTCAACCGTCAAATCCAGAATATCACATTTCATAACTAAACTATCTAAAGTTTACTTGCATTTTTAGGTAACAACTTTCTGTTCTCTCGTTTCCCACAGCCCTGAGGCTGCCGATAGCTCGTCCTTCGATGTCCAGTTGGGGGACATCATTCTCACAGCTACAGATGGTCTTTTTGACAACATGCCAGACTACATGATTTTACAAGAACTCAAAAAGCTCAAGGTACCAAACATCTACGAACAACACTTCCCTCTGTCCACTTTTCTGTCCTCCAGCAGCACTAATACAAATTGTGTCCTCTTTCAGAATACCAACTATGAAAGCATCCAGCAAACAGCCAAGAGTATTGCAGAACAGGCCCATGTTCTTGCATATGACCCCAATTACATGTCTCCATTTGCACAGTTTGCCTGCGATAATGGCTTGAATGTCAGAGGTGAGATATATTCATTTTAAAATGAGAAAGCCTTTTCCATGACTTACTTTCTCTTTACAGTTTTCTGTGAGATAATGGTCTTGCTAATAGTCATCATTGGCATTAAGAGTGTATGCATTTGCTCTGACAACAAATTGATTACAATTCTTTGCATCTACATTTACGCATTTGACGTTCGGCTCAACATCGTGATGTCTATCAGCCATCGGTGATGGACGATAGCATCGTCTATCGGCCCAACCCTATTGCCAACATTAGTTAACTACATTAGTTAACCTAAATTAACAATAAAAAATGCTTCTAAAGCTTTAATTAATCTTAGTAAATGTTGATTCCAACGTTTTCTAATACATTATTAAAATGAAAAGTTGTATCTATTAATGTTAGTTTATGGGCCTGAGCTAACATGGACTAAAATTAAACAAGTTGTATTTTTACTTCATAATGTTAACAAAGATTAACAAATACTGTAACAAATGTATTGCTCATTGTTAATGTTAGTTAATGCATTAAATACAGTTAACAAATGGAACCTTATTGTTAAGTGTTACCTAAAAAAAAACGTAATTTTAGTCAGTTGCCAAAGCAACGTGTCTCATTTTCATTTACTTGAATTAAGTGCATTAAATAATTTTCATGCATTATATTATTTTCAGTTACTTGAATTAAATGCATTAAATTCATTATCAGACTGATGCATTTTTACACTCCTAACTGACGCGCATTCAGTGGCACGGGTTTGTACATGTTGAGTAAATCTTTTAATGCTGACATTTGCCTGACAAAATTCCCTCTCCGTTTTCTTTCCAAAGGAGGAAAACCAGATGACATCACCGTTCTGCTGTCAATTGTAGCAGAGTACACAGACTAACTCGCAAGGGCTGCAAAATGCTTCTCTTGTTGTCTTCCTCTCAGTCACTGGACTGGCGGCTGTTTCCTGCTGGCAGGATTGAGGGCTGTTTGAGTTTTCTGTTTCTGGCAGGGACTTGGAGCCCACATCTGTTCCTTGGGTTCTTCGGCCTTACTAGACCGTACTTCAAATGATGTCGTCTGCAGGCTCAAGTCAAAGACCACCTTGATACGAACTGCAAACACTGAGTTGTGTTTGACAAGGGCTACAACAGGTGTTGAACACTTCTCCAGTAAGAATCACAAGTGTTTCTGTCGTCCAGAGATGAATTAGTTGGTAATGATGAGGTTGTGAAGCCAAAAATGGAGAAAGAATGAGCAAGAAAGGAATAAAAATCTGATTAGGGACAGGCGTCCCAAAAAAGGGGGAAAAAGTTTCCGTATCAAGAAGAACATTAAGATGCGTCATGCAGTGGGAGTGTTTAACTTTGCAAAAGGCCAATGGGAGATGCGCTCAAGTTACATGAGTCTTGAGATGGCACGTTTTGCCTGTTTACTTTCCATTTAAAAAGACACCCAATCTGTAACCTCTGGATAGCCATCGGCTGAATGCCAGCTGAGATGTGAAGTTGATAGGCACGAGTGACTACTGCAAACTCTTCACTAGCTAATGGACAGTTTGTATGTTGGGAATTCAGTCGAGGCATAACTTTACAGTACTAGACTGATTATGAAGCTTAACAACATCGAAATACTGTCAAAGTTAACGATCAACCATAGAAATGCCTTTCCTTTGACATTAATTAGTGGAGACGCTTTCACAGAACAAGTTCTCATTACATGAAATCAGAGTTGGATGGGTGTTTTGTTTAAGCGATTCAAAGTACGGGGCAAATTACAGTTTGCTTGGGAAGACAGAGAAACCTTTTCCTTTAATATTTATTAATTTAAAACAGTATTACGTTTTTAACGTAATTACAGCAGTACAACAGACTGCAAGGGATTGTGGGATGTGTTGAGAGGAAAAGCAGTCCCACGTAAACCACTTTTAAGAGGTTCATATGCTTGTGGTGTGTGTATGTATGTGAGAGGAACGTTTACGATGTGTAGATATTTGGAAAACTGGCTGTATATTTATGTATGACATGTATGCATTTGGAAAGTGTAGGCTATTACACATCAGATGTATATGAGAGTATATTTGATAATTGTGTGGATTCTGTTAAAATATTTTTCTTGCTTTTTTTGTAAAATTAAATTTTAAAATATCCCTCGAGGTGTTTTACGCACAAAGCTAATGCTAGCACTGAATGCTTTCAGTGGGTATGTCATGGATCACATGACCTAATAAAGTTATATTTTCATAACTTCTGTAGGTCACAATTTTTCACAGTAAATTACTGTTTCTCTGTTTTAGAGTAAATATTAAATTAAAGAGTGTAAATTATGTTCTGTGATAATGTCACAGATGCTGTCAATAGTTGTATTTGATGTGAAATATTTCTTCAAAAGAAATATTAATATTTAATAATCTAAAAAAATACATTCTTAATAATCTCATATATATATATATATATATATATATACAATTTTACAAATACATTTCTAATTGTACAACTGTAATTGTATCAGAGCTGGGTGCTTTTTTTTACCTTTAAAAATCGATTTTGCAGTTTACTTAACAGTCCTGCTGTGTGACAAATGTATTCTTAAAAGAGCAAATGCTGCATGTAATCTCTCAATTAATCTGACTTTCACAAGAGGCATGTATAATAATTAAAGGAATAGTTTTAGATGAAGTATAGCATGTCACACTGCAGGAGAGCAATGTCTACCACCCACACAGACACCAATGCTTGCCTCAGCCACGTAGCTATTCTAATCACACAAGCCATTTGCACCCTGATGAATTAACTGGATTACACTATCGGATGAATCTTCAAGGCCACCTGCAGAAAAGGTGATCTAGTTCTAGTGATTTCAAATTTATTAAAGGAATAGATCACCCAAAAACGAAAATTTGCTTAAGACAGACTCACCCTCAGGCCATCCAAGATGTAGATGAGTTTGTTTCTTCATGGGAACAGATTTGGAGAAATGTAGCATTTCATCACTTGCTCACCAATAGATTTTCTGCAGTGAATGGGTGCCGAGTCCAAACAGCTGATAAAAACATCACAATAATCCACACCGCTCCAGTCCATCAGTTAACATCTGGTGAAGTGAAAAGCTGCATGTTTATAAGAAAAAAAATCTAAAAAATTCAAATAATACATTTGTTTTCAACTTCAAACCACCGCTTTCAGCTAAAAATACCAGTACTCTATAGTATTACTTTCTCCATTAAAAAGTCATCTCGTCTGAATCAGCAGAGAAATCTGCACAGTTCAAACACCGTCTACAAGCCAAAACAGCTCTAAACAAATATGTGAGAGGAAAACAAGTGATGGACTTTTTCACTGGAGGAAGCCTGATTATGGGTCATATTTTGGCCAGAAGTGACAGTTTAAAGTTAAAAACGTCTTGATGGATTTTTTTCTTATAAACATGCAGCTTTTCACTTCTCAACATATTGATGGACTGGAGTGGTGTGGATTACTTGTGGATTATTGTGATGTTTTTATCACCTGTTTGGACTCTCATTCTGATGGCACCCATTCACTGCAGAGGATCCATTGGTGAGCAAGTGATGGAATGCAAATCATTTTTGGATGAACGATTCCTTCAAAGCAGATGCTTAAATAAGTCATTTATATGTGGACCATTGGTAGAATGTGCCCCCTGAAGAGAAAAAAGTGACAAAATGACACACTTCAGCTTTAAGGCTTCCATTTCTTTGCATTTTTACATGCATTATGCCGGTATACATTTTATAGTGTAACTGCAACCATTTGTGGTTTTCTTACATTTTATGCTCAACTGAGGTGTAAATTGTTACAAAGGGCATGATAGCCTGAAATACTGCGCACATTACCATCACCAGTAAGTGGCTGGAGACAAAATTTGTTTGCCAGCAGTCAACAAAACCAGCAGTAATGCAATAGTGATTGATTTAACCATCACATTAAGAGCTGAAATGACAAAATGCCTCTAAAAGTGGTGCTAAATTAAGTTATTCTGTTTTGCATGGCTGTCCAGCTGAACTCTGACATGATCTGATTTGTCAAGCTTCTAACTGACATATTTTTCAATTCAACAGTCACGTGAAGCACAAGGCTTTCTCTGGATAATGTGGCGAGGTATGTGTACAATAGCAGTTATTGCTGCAGTCTTATATAACGATCGTTTCTCGAGCAGCATTTTAAAGCAGTGAGTCAAAGCTTCCTCTGACTCATTGGTGGACACACAGAACATGGAGTCCTTCAATCCTCGAGAATGTGTTTGTTTTGAAGTTTTGATTTATATTCTCCATGGTGACCGAAGTCATCTGAACTGTGTTTAGGTAAGCATTCCTCAGCTTTGCAACAGAAAGTGATTGTGCCCCACTTGCCCTAATTTACTACTGTCTTATAGTTTTCCTTTCATCTCTTCAAGAACAGTTTTAACTCATGAAAAAAGTTTTTACATTACAAAGATCTTTGTGTAAGAACAGAAACAGAAGCAAACCGCTAGTTTTCACCTTTCTTACATTAGTAAAGTAATACAAGATGTGCCCTAACAAGACCTAGCGATGGCCTTGACAGCAATATTTAAGGAAAACATCAAATTCAAAACATATTAACCTTAAAACAATCTAAACAGCAGAACTGTGTTAACACACTGTGGGTTGTCTTTATAATCTACTGAATTACTGTAGGCTACATCATTCTGTAAAGTCCATGCATTCTTGCAGTAGGTGTTACCTGCATCAGGTTAGCTTATGTTGTTACCCGAGTCACTCCTCTGTTCCTCCGTCCTCCTCTGTGTCACTGGCACAGGCCAGGCTGGGTAAATCTGCAGTTTTACTGTCCACTACATCAGTGTATACAGCCCCGAAGAGCAGCGAGCGGATCTGAAAAGAGACCCTCGAGTTGTACAGTAAATGCAAACATCTGAGGAATTTTTGACCAAATTGTAGTTGGATCATTCTACTAAAATCATTTGATCTAAATGCTTCTGCTTAAATACCTGAAACAAGTTTTGTAGACAGATGTTTTAAAGATATAACACGTCTTACTATTTAGACCTATTTAGCCTTATAAAGCCTGATGTATTATATTTGATACATCAATTTCTAAGGCCTCTAAATGATCAACATTATCAAAACTTGCTGAAAAACCTGTTGCACACTATCTGGTACATGCCTTCTGTTGTCTGACTGGTCATCTGTACACTTTTAGCAAGTAAAGTTTCAGGTGTGTTTTTCTGTAAAATGTCTACAGATTTTTATAAAGTAAATGAGAATAAATTAAGAATAAATTTAAATTTTTAGTGATATTTCAAGACGAACGCATACTAGACTGAAGCAACTTAGGTTTATTTGATTATATCCATTCCAGACATCATTTAGAAAAATCATGTTCAAATGCTAAATGATCAAGATCAATGTTTGCTAAATAAGCAATGTATAGAGAACATTTATTTCTTCCTCTCTCAATCATCTTTGTATTGCATTGCATTATACTGTATGTTTTGAAACTGCAGAGCTTTGATTATAAAACTAAGCATTTAAATATCATCTTACAGTCTTATTTAAGTAGTCTGCTCTACTCAGGCTATTATTTCATATGTCAGTCTTTACAGGGTTAAAGGATGGATGAGTTGGAGTGGAAGAATTTTTTTTTTTTGGGGTCACTGTAATTTTGTACTTGTGTTACTTCACAGTTTTGAAGATTTTGCTATTATTTTAAGTTACGATTGATAAAAAAATTAAAATTTAGGCCTGATATGCAATTTACTGTTTGTCTGATAGAAGACTCTAACCTTAAAAGTGGCTGGTGTTACTGGTGTAGTCAAGGCCGATTCCGGTGCCAGTCTGGGTCTTGGCAGCATCTCTCCAGGTGTCTGAAGCTGAATCATCTTCCTCATTTGAAGGGTTGGATTAAAAACTTCACTGCCCTGACTTGAAGCTACCTGTTCCCCATCAGCGACGCACACCTCTGTCTCCATAGGGCCTCCACATGTGGAGACTTCTGCTGTGGAGGTCTTGGGGACGTTGACAGCACAGTCATCCCTGAAAAACAGACTGCTATTTGTTGTTGTTGTTGAAGCTACAATTTAATAATTTAAACATGCCCAATGAATTCATTGTTTTGGGTTCTTTTTGGTTTTTCTAAACAAGCAGCATTAAACTCTCTGCTGCCCCCTCCAGCTCTGGAGAATATTTTTATTAATTTTTTATTGAACTGTAGAAAGTTAACAAACATAATTGGCCTGGTATAATATTGAACATTTCTTAGCGAAACAACAGACAAGCACCATAAAACAAGACAATGGAAATAAGAAATAGGAAACAAAAACATTGGTGGGTGGAATAAAAAAAAGGATTTTCTGCAAGTTCAAATCACAGAAATGTAAGGCATACTTTTTCATTCATTAAAAAAAAAAGAAATAATGACATAGTGCCTTGTGATTATGTAGAAATTTGGTAAAGTATTCAACAATCTATTTTTATGTCAAAAGAATTTTCCAAGGATAATATTTATGTTAATCACTAAATCTTGCACATTTTCCTTTTTAATTCACAGAAAATCTATGTATGTATATATATATATATATATATGGATAATATTTATGTTAATATATATAGTACTATGTAAAAATAGTATTTTATATATATATATATATATATATATATAATTATTTTTCATATTTTTAATTATATAATTAAATATATATTTTATAATATATAATATATATTTTATAAAATTATACAATATATAATATACAATATAATAAAAACATTTTTTAATTTCGGAAATAAATAGTTCATGCAAGTCCTCCTGAAGCATGAGGTTTACTGGAGTTTTAGGTAAATTCATCTAAAGTTTGTTCATTTTGATAACATACCCCAGCAATGAAAGGGGCGACCCTCGTTACATAGAATAAAACACATTTATATACTAAAACACTGAAATGACTTTAGTCTTCATCTTATGTGAGTGTGTATTATCTGAAACATGCTATTTATTTTTAATGGGTGAAAACCTTTTTACTGAATGTCTGTCTGTAAGCAAAGAGTTTGCACCAAAGCCTGAGGGATGTGAGTGCTATGGGTAACACAACACGTGCAGGCATGTGTGAGGGACAGCAGAGGCAAAAGAAAGATGGGACGAATCACATGGCGACAGTGGGGGAGGGTGTGTGAAGAAAAGATGAATGCATGCCTCTGAATATGTGAATTGCGCCCCGGGGGTGCGGGGCATTACTATGTTCAGATTTGGCCCTGTACCAGAACTGCGGCCCACGGGACAAATGCTCCACTGCACGTGACAGCAAAGCAACTAGAACAACTGTTTTGACCTAGCCAGGATCTGTTTATCTACTCCACTAAGAGGGAATTTGGGCACTATTTAGTCAAATTATCTCATTTACTCAAAATGAACATTATGTCATCATTTACTCACCCTCATGCCGTTTCAAACTTGTATGAGTGTCTGTCTCTTTGCTGTCTGCATCGGTATATTAATGCTATTTTTCATCTTTTAACATTTTTTTAAAGCTAGTTTTTGTTTCCTTTTCTCATATTAATCCATTGTGTGGCTCCTCATTTGTAAATTGCATTAGATTAAAACATTTACTAAATAAATAAAAGTGTAACATTTTATAATGCTCATTGACTGTCATTGACTGACAAATTGATCTGCTCTTGTTAATGCTTAAGATACATACTTGCTTTATTGCAACTTTTTAAAATTATATTTAATTATATTTATAATATATATATGTGTGTGTGTGTACAGTACACACACACATATATAATTTTATTATTTTTTAGAAATTTGTTACATAACATTTTTATATTTTCATTTTTATTTATAATTAGATGTATAATTAGATTATAGATTATAGATTAAAATAATCTAAAATAAAATATAAATATAAAACTATAGTTTTATATTTATATTTAAATTTAGATTATTTTAATATTTATAATTGTATTGTTTTTATAATTATAATTGTAAAATTATACTTATTACTTATATTTATATTATAATAATTACAATAATATAATTTATCATATATAAATTTCACATGTATTTATAATTTTTATATACATTTAAATATAATATAATATATATTACATATAAATTAAAAAAAGAATATATATATTTTAATTATATATAATAAATTAATACATATATTATATTCTATTATATTTATAAGTATATAAAAATTATAAATACATATGAAATTTATATATGATAAATTATATTATTGTAATTATTGTAATAATTAAACATCATTTTCATCCAAAGAATCAACATAAATGGCCTTGTTTTTGGATGACAGACTTTGTCTTTAAACTAAACTGCTTTGCTGACATCTATGCAAATAAACCCTTTGCCCTTTTAAAATCAAAGATAAAAAAATCAAGAGTTTTTATTTACTTTAGCTTGTGTTAGTATAATTATTGCAGGTAGGCTGTTTAAACAGTCAGCAGTGACGTAAGTTGCACTCAACAGGTGACCCAGATGTTTGTTTCTGCTGGAGAATAACACACAGAAACACTGATATGCACAAACGCCACGAGGAGGCGGGGCAACTTCAGTGACATCACTGCCTGGACTGGATGAGCTACAATGATAATTAGAGACAGGCTAGCATGTCACAGCTCTAGTTCTGCGTTACCCTATATAGGTGAGACATGAAAGACTAGAGCACTAAAGCTGTCACTGAACTCAACGCCCTCTTGGTGCATATGGAAGTGCCTTTATGTCACAGTGATTTTGCATTTGCATTGCAACTATAATTTGACATTACAGGAAAGAGATTCTATGAAACAATGTTACAGGGTGGAATATTGTATCTATATGGGCAAAATAAATAAGAATATTTCACCCAAAAACTGAAAATGAACCTCACATTGAGCCCATAAGACTTACTTTCTTCTGTGGAACACAAAAGCATTCACACAAAAAGCTATCATATAGATTCAGATTATAAAAGATATTCACAGAAGAAAGAAAGGCATACAGCTTAGGAACAACATGAACGTAACTAAATCATGACAAAATGCTAATTTATGGGTGAACTGTTCCAGTCAATTTTACACATTACACAGTACATTCATGTTAATATGAGGGAGAAAATGAAATACCCAGGTGCAGGTTGAGATGGGCTCTCGTGGTTTGGATCAGTTAAGGTGGACAACACAACATGGGCCTCCAGCGTCATGTCTTTTACAGTGAAGGATACGGGCCTGAAATAGATCAGAATCAACTGACAGCATTAGCTGGTTATGTATAGTATGCTTACTGTATGATTTTATGCTGAATGCATGTGGGTGTAGTATCAAAAAAGTTAAAATACTTACTGTCCAGCCACACCAAACTGACTAGACACTGGTAGACCATAAGATTCGGCAAAGGACAGCAGCCCCTAAAAGCAATTTAACAATAAATAATTAATAATAATTATAAATGAATAATGCTTATAAATAGGGATGCACCGATACTGAGCTCCTGTACTCGTACTCGTACTCATACTCGTTAAAATGCCCCGATACCAAATGCCGATACCACACAGCATGTGTTAAGTGCCATATTCAGACAATGAAACACCGACAACAGAACAACAGACAGCAGAATGGAGTTATTAGAGATTAAGGATGTCTACGAAGTATATGTATGTGTAACGGAGGCCAGCGAGTAGGGGCTGAGCAACTGACGCTAGAGGCCGCAGTCTTTAGCCTCCTTGTTAGTGTGTCCGCCTCCCATGCCGGAGACCCACTCAGAACAAGAACGAGGTGTGGCGGTGAGGACCCGGGGGGAGAGGGGTTACATTGGTGCCGTGACCCGGATGGGAGTGAGGTTTAAGGGGGTGAGTGTAACGGAGGTCAGCGAGTAGGTGCTGTGTAGGTAAAACCTCACTTCCCTGATCTCAAAAGACGCACTAGCAACTGACACTAGAGGCTGCAGTCTTTAGCCTCCTTGTTAGTGTGTCCACCTCCCATGCCGAAGACCCGGGTTCAAGACCCACTCGGAACAAGAACGAGGTGTTGCGGTGAGGACCCGGGGGAGAGGGGTTACATATGCAATGAATATATTGTTAAACATTCAGTATCGACTGTATAGCTAATGTGCGCGAGCTGATAAGCAAAGCACGCTGAGTGGATTGAGCACGCTGCGGCGAATAATGATAATTAATATAATAATAATAATAATAATAATTATTAGAAACAAAGGTGTATGTTTGTAGAGTAATTTACAACAGCTTCGAACGCGGCTCAACCAATCAGAATCAAGGACCGGAACTATCCGTTTTATAAAAATAAATAAATAAACACTGTAAATAATAAATAAATAATTATTTTCATTATATATCCATATATTTAATGATTTATTATTAACAATGTTATTACAACCAACACTGATTCATGATTATGTAAATTATAAATATATATATAATAAATTATACATTTGTAAATTATATTATTATTGTATAATTAATAATAAATAAGTTATACATATATTTTGAATTTATTATTAATTATTAAAATTACATAGCATCAGGGCTTAACATTAACACCCACCAACCCGCCAAATGCGGGTAGATTTCAGTAGTGGCGGGTAACACAGTCACTCCCACTAGCCACTTCGGCGGGTTGAATTTTATATACAGAGCTCGACATTAATGCTTGTGTGCGACAAGTGGATTTTTTAAAGGGGCAAGTGAAAGAAGAGAATTTTATTTGCCCGACCAGACAACTAATCTGATTAAAACATCTAATTAGGGAAGCATCGAAATTTCGGCGAGAATTATTCTGATTTTATTACATTCAGTGTAAACGGCAATTGATGATGGATAATCAACAGTAACAACAAGGTCACGCCAGGCTCAGTCAGCGTGTCTGTGAGAGAATCTTGTGGAGAAATTAAAACAAATGAACACAACTGCACACAGAAGAAACATAAAAATGTAACTAAGTATTTATAGCATACAACCTAGTTAAACAATGACACAACCAAGAGAGTGAAAGACCAAGTTCCTCTTCTAGGGAACTCCACGCAGAACATGCCCTCAAGTGTTAGAATCCAAACATGGAGGCACACATTCCCTCAGGTGCTGTTCTTGTTTCACATTCCCTTCCCTGCCTGTCCCCTAGGGGGCACATTGGGGAATGCAGCCTGCATGACCAGTGTCTGAAGCATGTGTGAAACAATGCCAATCTATTGGTCCACCTGGCCCATGATGTCATAGGCGGGGTGCCCGGAAGTATAAAAGGGCACCTGCTGAATACGTCATCCTCTTTGCTGTCTTCAGGAGTCGTCTGTTTGAAATGCGTGTGATAGACCAAGGCGGGTGAGCGTTGTGGAAAGTGTGTGCCTCCGTGCACGAGGTTACTGTCACTTGAGGACACACACGATCTATGCGTCATGTATCTTGGTCAGGAGCTTGCGCGTTCAGTGCTCAAGGGCTCTGAACGCGCTCATTGTGAATGTCTCCAATGAGAAGCTCTGTTCGCGTTTGTCCCTCTTCTCGAGTGATGAGTGACAAGCGTTTGCGTCTCGCGGTTCGGGTCCTGCTGCTGCCGAGGCACGGTGAAGACTCGGATCGCGGGATTCGCGGCTTAGGACACACGATCTATGCATTATGTGTCTTGGTCAGGAGCTTGCGCGTTCAGTGTTCGAGGGCTCTGAACGTGCTCATTGTGAGTGTTTCCAATGAGAAGCTCTATTCGCGTTTGTCCCTCTTCTCGAGAGATGAGTGACAAGCGTTTGCGTCTTGCGGTTCGGGTCCCGCTGCTGCCGAGGCACGGCGAAGACTCGGATCGCGGGACTCGCGGGGTTAAGATGATCTTTTGGGTTATCAATCCTGTGTATAGCGCTTGAGTCGAGCAGCACCTGAGGGAATGTGTGCCTCCATGTTTGGATTCTAACACTTGAGGGCATGTTCTGCTTTCGCGTTGGTCTCGGCGAAGAGCACGCGCGTTCAGAGTTACGCGCTCATCGTGATGAGTCACGATGTCTAGGCCCCGCTCGCGTTTGTTCCCATTCCCGAGGGATGCGGGATGAAGCGTTTGTGTTTTGCGGCCCGGTTCGCCGTTGCCACGGCACAGTTTATCCCAGGGGGCGCAGCGTCTCGTTCCCTAGAAGGGGAATGTCAAGGGTTACGCATGTAGTCATGGTTCCCCGAGAGGAAATGAGACGCTGTGCCCCCTCGCCATGCCTTCGGCCTGCCTGTTTAAGTGGATGACGTATTCAGCAGGTGCCCTTTTATACTTCCGGGGACCCTGCCTATGACGTCATGGGCCAGGTGGACCAATAGATTGGCGTTGTTTCACACGTGCTTCAGACACCGGTCATGCAGGCTGCATTCCCCAATGTGCCCCCTAGGGGGCGCAGCGTCTCGTTCCCTCTCGGGGAACCATGGTTACATGCGTAACCCGAGACGTTTTTCCTGAAAACCACGATTGCAAATTTGACATTTTATAGGCTACAAGAGTTAAAACGAGTAGTTAATATACATTTTAGTTCAATATTCGAATTTGAATTTATTGAAAGGATATATTGTCAACGTTGACTGTTTTTGCTCCATTTGGTTAATGAAAATAGTTCCAAACAAAGATCACAGCAGAACAGTCGCGCATCTATGAGCAACACACAGCGGTGTTTCGTTATTGAATGATTCGCGTTTTTGAATTTTGAATCATTTGAGTTAATGATTCAGTGGTCCATTCATAAAGACAGGCACTTGCTTCATTCTTGAAGGAATCAGCCATCTGAACGAATCGTTTGAAGGCATGCTTCAGTAGCTGCATTTCAATCCACCTATTTTTATGGGCATTTTGGAATATCGCATAAAAAAACGCTGGATGGAAACGATAAGATGCGCATAAATTCTAAAAATGCGCATAAACTTATGCGCACATTTGAGTAGGATAAACTTTTTATCCGATAAGAAAAATTGCGCATAAACTACAATGGTATCATATATGAAAATTATTATATTCAGTGGCTTCTGCTATATTCTTAGTGATATTTAGTGCCACAGTTTACCAGGAAGTGACGATTTTGTTCTCTTTGACTCGTTGGATTTAAATGGTGCTTTATTCGCATATGTTTTATGCGATATTCCAGTTTTGCGCATAAGTTTAATTTGAATCTCTGGATGGAAACATAGCTAATGACTCATTAATTAAGACAGTCACTTGCTGCTACCTACTGGGGGTTTACTTTCATAGTAGCTTATCTTTGCATTTTTTCCAACATTTCATATTTGTATATCTCAACTATTTTAAAACACCAAGCTCAAAACAATATATATGCTGTTATAATTTTGCAGTGTAAATGCATTCGTGCTATATTTCAGCTACATCAGTCTGTGTAAATGCATCTGAATGTCACTCCAGTCACTTCGGTTTCTTCTGCAGTGGAAAGATCGGTTTTGTTAAAAAAAATTTACTGATTGTTACTGATTTAATTTGATTGGTAACAGCCCTATATATTATTATTAAGTGAAATTATTAATAAAATGTAAGATTTTGATATGAAAGACGATGCATGCAAATGATCTGGAAATCAATTTAAATACATTTTTGTATAAGTTATATAAAACGTAATTTCCCAACAACAAAATTGTGGCCGGTGAAAATGCTGAGTGGCTAGTAAATTTGGAAAACCACTAGCCACAGTGGCTGGTGAGCAAAAAAGTTAATGTCAATATTATAATTTATTATTAATTACTAAAATAACATTTTACATATATACGTTATAAGACCTGTCAAAACAGATTCCAACAGTATTTTATACACAAGGGACACACTGATCCGTACAGATGTATTTGACCCCGTTTAAGACTGCATGAGGAGAAGGTCAGTCATGTGTGTCCAGACCACAGTGTGCTGTCCAGTGCTGTAACTCATTGTGACAGGCTATCTGGTTCGAATCCAAGCATCTGTCCCACTGCATCAATGACTGACATAAATACACTGTGGCCTGCCAAGAAGTTACACCACTGACACACAGCCAAAGCCTGTACGTGAAAAGGGTTGGTACTGTCGGGGCATAATCCACTGCCACTAGATCTCCCTGGAAATCAGGGTCAAAGGTTGAGCGCGAGGATACAAAACAAGATGGTGTTTATAATTGATCTTGGAGGCATTACAATTTCAAAATCACAGAAGCGATCATAGAACACAATTTCTTTTTTTCTTTTTTTTTATATTTTTGCATGTTTTGCATAATCCAAATGTTTAACTAATGCATTTTTTGAGGAATGCAATATTGCCTATTAATGCAGAATGCAACAAAATAAATAAAATACCACACCTGGCTGTGAGTTAAAAGAACATTGCGGTCTTTTCAGTTCACATGCATAACACACTTTCTCTGAACTCGCTTGGGTGAATATGATAGGCACAACGACTACGGGACATCCCAGGACAGAAATAAGTAGCAATAAAAATGAATATGGCAGATCCTTGTGCACTCACCAGCACAAACATCAAATAAAACATACTTGCATGGGAACACAAACAACTTAAGCATATATCCTGTGTATTTAAAACATGCCGTGCTGAACGCTCACCCTCAGTTCTTTGAGGCAGAAGGTCACGGCTGAATCCTCTCCAACCTGAAAATAGTCAAACTCATCTGGGTGCAGCATCAGCTCGGTGTTCATGCCTTTGATACAGTCTGATAACAAACAAACAAGATCTAATTAATGTAAGACCACGATGTTGAGCATCCGAGTATACAGGAGCTTTGGTATACAGTAAGTCTAAATACATGTAGGTTACATGCAGTTCTGAAAATGTTTTCAGTGAATTTCATGTCAAATTAAAGGACTTTCAAAAAATTTATTGAACACTAGCTCACTGATTAATGTATACTGCATTCGAGATGTAGTCTGGTTATATAATTATTTACTATATTATCTCTCTCTCTCTTTCTTTATATATATATATATATATATATATATATATATATACATTTGGCTCAGATTCCATTATCGTCTGTAGAGTTTGACGTGTATACTGTATTGTTTATTGTATTTGTCCTTTTTTCAATATATTTATTTTTATTGTTGATTGTAAAGCACTGAGCTTGGGAAAAGAAGCATAAAAATTAAACATTATTATTATTATTTAAAAAATAATAAGCTAAGCAATAGGCATTATTTAATGAGAAACACAATAGTATGCTACCACATGACCTCATCATGCTGTACATTTATTTTAGTGATTTTAAATTAAGGTGATTTTAAATTAGGTAATTTTAAAAATATTATAATATTGTAATTTTAATTGAATTATAATGTAAATATAAAAAAATATTTAAATCATTGTAATATTACAATAATATTCAGTTAAGAGCTAAGAAAGAGTTATTAAACAAAGAGATATTAAAAATCACAAAATTTATTCATGACACTGGAGATGGAAGATAGCTATTCAAATTATATATGTGCATCAAATATTTGTTCTCATACTCATAACATTCATGGTATATACTACAATAATAGTTAGAGTACTACATGCTAGTGAACTACTATAAAGACAGCAAAAGTTTCCTTACTATTTTCTTCCTCACAAAAGGTCTTCAAGGTTACTTTAAAAGAGGAAATGGAAAGAGTGACCTCTTCTTGTGAAACCGGGAAATGCACCACAATGTCACCTAAAAGTCTGAAAAACAAAAATGGCTTAAAGTTAGCCTATAAATTGGACTATTCTACTAAAAATGAAAGGTCTCATTAATAAACATTAGTTAATGCATTAACTAACAATGAAAAATAAATATGTTACAGTATTTATTAATCTTTGTTACCATTAGTTGATAAAAAATATAACTGTTCATTGTTTGTTCACGTTAGATCAGGTCCTTTAAATAATATTAACAGATACAACATTTGATTTTAATAATGTATTAATAAATGTTGAAATTACCATTACCCAAGACTAATACATTCTTTAGAACTATTTTTCAACTAATAACTAATGTAATTAACTAATGTTAATAAATGGAACCTTAATCAACCTCAATCTTTTTAGTTTAGAAACTAAAAGATTGTGTCTTAAACCTAGTGAGCTGCAAACCTAGACAGCATAAGCATGTGCATCAAAAAGGCTTGGATGCTCAAGACCATGATGCCCAAAAATTATGTCTAATACAGCAGGATTTGAGACACAGCCAATGACTTTATTTATGATGTAAACATAAAAATAAATAAATAAACAATTCCACAAAGAGTTTCAGAAAAAGTAATGCTGAATTATTTGTGCACTTACTTGGACTGGGCCATTAGGATATTAGGACTGAGGTGAGCTGGGAACACGGCCTGCAAAGCTTCGCATTCCTGATACCCCAAATTATAGGTCTTTGTTATTCCTAAAACATGTAAGTGCCAACATCTTGATTAGAACAAATGTGATAAGTTGTGATGAATTATGCAATATGGAAATGATTTGTAGCATCTCATCGTCACAGAAGAGAGTCCAGTGAAGTGTACTGTCACCCTGTGATTACATCCGCCAACACCAATCTGTTCCTCCCTCTGTCAATGCACTACCAGATTCAATACATACTTCACATGCAAATGAACTAACCGTGTCTGCAGTGAAACTGAAATATCACCCTGCTGTTTGGGATGCTGATGGATATCTCACATTTGTCCACACTGCGCTCTCTCCATGATGCACAGCGGAACAGGGGAAGCACACACTGATTAAAAAGCATAGGATAATTAGTAAATGCTGTACTAAGAATTAATAATTACTGATGGATATGAGTTAAGGCACTGGGTATTAATATTACTGGTTCAGTAATCATAATTTATTTTTGATGTCTTGTTTTCCAGTGCAAATGTCTAAATATTCATAAATCAGGATGCATTTACTTGAGAAACAAAATGACATAAGTTAAGATCCATTTCTAAGAAATGGATCGAAATGAAGTTATTATAGTTATTATAAACCAAAGACAAATATCTGCCAACGGGTTCAGAAAAATCTAATTCATTTAAAGCAACTTAGTTTGCTTGTTGTTGTCAGATTTTAGTTTTAAGTATAAACTCACTTCATTTTGTTAAATTTTTCAGAAAACAAGACTTTATATCTTCATTTTGCACGTAAAGTAAATGTATCTTCATTTAAGGCTGTTTGGATGTTTTTATTGGCAGTTTGGCAGTTTATCAATTATTTTATTACTTGACCTCAGCTCAGCTTTTGATACTGTTTATCATAAGATATTATTATCTCGCCTTGCAGAGGTTGGCATCTCAGGTTCTGCATTATCCTGGTTCTCCTCATATCGCACAGGCAATACTTCATCTCACTGCACAATTCCAAATCTCCCACTGTCTTGCTCAAACAGGGTGTTCCCCAGGGCTCAGTTCTCGGACCATTATTATTCATCCTCTACATTCAGCCTCTTGGCCAAATAATTCGTCGTAATGGTTTTAACTACCACTGTTATGCCGATGACATCCAGATATATACTGCTTGTCAACCAGATTCTACCCATTCGATGGCATCCTTATCTGTAGAGCGTCCTTGAGCTTGGGAAAGGCGCTACATAAATTAAACATATTATTATTATTATTATTATTGGAAAACAAGACAAAAACATCGAGAAATATATTCTTTTTTTTTTTACAGTGCAAGCAACATTTAATGCCATGACTTGGCCAAGAATTTAAGACTTTCTGCTCTGATTTAAGACCTTTTTAAAGCTTTAATTTGTGGAAGACTGAATTAGGACTTCTTAAGACTTTTTTAAGACCCGCGTGATGGAAACTTTGGAGTAATAACGTCATCATCCAATCCTGCAAGTCTTAAAGAATACTGTGGTTCTTCTGAGTGTTTAGTACCTTCAGGTTTAACTTGCATTTTACTGCTTCACAGTCTTTCTGAATGTCTGGATCAGGAATATATTGCTGGAAGAACAGAGGAGTGAAGCAGAAACAGGCATAAGCCGACTGAGATGAGTTTACTGTCCTTACAGCCAACTACAGATGAGAGAGACAGAGAGACAGAGAATTAGAAATGAGAGACAAATAAGATAGATAGTTCATATTAACAAATACAAGTAACTAATGTTAACAAATGGAACCTTATTGTTAAGTGTTACCAATTAAGCTTAGACAAAAATTAAAGATTAAGACTGAACACTAAAACAGGGCTTAGACCAAGCCAGGATTAGGCCATAGTTCAATTAGGACATTTGGGTAATTTTTATAAGCGTGCTTAGAACAAAACATTACTGGTGTGCATCTTGAGACAAAACAAAGGCACTGATATATTTTAAGATCAGTCAGTGCAAGTTTCTTTCAGTTGAAACAGCTCAGACTTACATTTTAGTTTTAGGACTAGGCTTAAGCCTGGTCTGTGAAACCGGGGAGTATAAGATTGTGCCTTAAAACCTAGTGAGCTGCCTACCTAGATGATGAGGCCCAAAAATGCTGTCAATTAATCAAAGGCAGCTCATTCATTATATTTTACGAAACAACCAATGACTTTATTTATTATCCACATTATATTCATGTGCATATATCAGACCTACCCCTTTCTCCAGTGGATCCAACCATATTTCATCACCAATTCTTGACAGAGCATGAACTGCTTTTCCAAAGACTAAACAGAGATGTTTATTAGCAACAAAAACTAACTGGAGGCGATCAGAAAAGGTTTATTTAGATAACATGGAGTAAAATTGTGTCCTACCTTTAATGCCATTGCCTTCAATTACACACTTCATTTTATTTTCAATATTTAGCTACATTTAAAAAAGGAAACCTTTTGAGAAAAGTGAATTTAGAGGATACAAACTATAAAACAGCTTTCTTTCTTTTTTACCTCAGCGCTAAAGAGCGGGAAAGAAATGAGCGCGCACCATCTAGTGTCCGACTAACGGAATAAGCGCGCGATGCTGTTCTCACCAGTGTTTTAAAACAAATTTATTTAGGTTTTTATTGGGTTTACAAGAATAGAATAGAATAGAATAGAATAGAATAGAATCACTGTGCATGACATTTAACGTATTCCTGACTCCGTTCAACAGGGAATAAATACTAACCTTTCCACAAGTTAAAATAAATTATACAATAAATACTGTATATAGAACTGAAAGTAGTGGAAGTCTGCATAAATATTCACCGACACATCCAGATAGTACGCTAAGGTCCATTAATAAGCATTTGCAAAATTTAATTTCAGAAGTATATTAATGCCAAAATTAGTGTATATACATATACGCACCTGTCGATAAATTAATAAAAAACAGAAAAATAAAAAGTTATTTATAATTTCTCTTAGTGATTTGTGCGGCAAAAACACAAAGTATAGGAACTGAATATATTGAGAGCAGCGGGCGACCGGAACGATGAAAGTGTAACACAGAAACACTCATGGTGTTTGTAGATGTAAATATGAAAATCTCAGCTGCTAGAAGTTTATCATAGAGACATTTACACCAACAAAAATACAAAATGTGTTCATATGGGAGTCGACCGATCCTCACTTAGTTTGACCATGTATTTCGAGCAGTCCGACTGTAAATTGTCTTATTCTTTGGATTGGAAAGAGGAGGATTTTGCTATAATGGCTTGTAATGATGACTGGCATGTAGCAGAGTGCCGTAAAGGAGCTGCTAGAAGAGGAAAACAAGCTTCAAACCCCCAACTAGACTCACACCAGGTGTCTGACTGCAAACCGGACAAGCAGACGATAATAAACGCCATGTGAGAGTTCATATGACTGCCACTATCACACGTTACATGAGTGTCTGGGTCAAATCCAAGCAGACATGATGCATTATAACACCATGGCATTCTTTTAAATACCATGGAGACTTAAATAAATAGATAAGTGCATGAATTAAGTTAAGAATTGTGTTCATGTTGTCTGTCAGCTCTCCGAGATGTTCTTTATCGTCACAGGAATGAACTGAGAGGAGAAAACTTCTGGATGGAATGGAAAGTTTACCAGACTGATAAGCTCTTTTGCACTACACTCGTTATATCTTCACAGTTGTTTATATCACTGGTTTGCACTATAACTGCCATGTGCCTTATGCCACTTTTTCTATCTCTCTTTTTTTCTTTTTTAGACAATGTCCTTATTTGTATATTGTATAGGTTGTATTTTATATATATTTAAACTGTATTTATTTGTATTATGTCTACTGTTAGTGTTAAGTGTATGCACCAAGGGTCTGAGAGTAACGCAATTTAAATTCTCTGTATGTATGTGCTGTACATGTGGTAGAATTGACAATAAAGCAGACTTTGACTATTGACTTTGAAAGGTGAAGTTGAATATGTACCGTCTATAAATGTGAAAACACAATTTGTATTAATGACCACATTCCCATCTCCACCTCCAGATCTCCTCTCTGAGAGTCTTCTTTCCAACGCTTCTGGTTCCTCAGAGCAGAATGGAGAAGTTTCTCTTCAGCACTGTGTGTGTTAAGGTTTGGGTCACTTTGCTTCTTGTGTATCTGCCCGATACCAGCTTGCAATGTTGTCCTGTGATGATCCTGTGTTTTCTGAGTCAGAGTGTGATGCCCTCAAAGAGCTGGGCTTCACCGTGTTGACTGAAAATGAGGTGCACACATCACACATCTACTGACGTGAACAAAGACATTTGTTCTGCTGTCCGTTTTTAAAGGGGTGGTTCATTGCGATTTCACTTTTTTAACGTTAGTGTGTATTGTTGCTGTTTGAGCATAAACAATATCTGCAAAGTTACGAAGCTGAAAGTTCAATGCAAACGGAGATATCCTCTTTTAAAATTCTGGCAGTTTAATGCCTACAAAAACGGCTCGTAGGGACTACAACGAGTTACTTCCCGGGTTCGTGACATCACAAACCCAAATAAACCCCGCCCTCGGGAAAAGGCAGCAAAGGGGGCGGGGCCATGCTGCGCTGCTTTAGAGAAGAAGGAGAAAACTAGAGGTGTACCTAAAAATCTATTCATAATGGATCGCGATTCTGTCTTCTAACGATTCTAATGGATTCACAAGTTTCAAAATCAATGTTCTAAAGCAGCAGATCTTAATACTGTTCCTCGCATCCACCTGCTCTGCATATGCTCTGCATCTCTCTCTCTCTCTCTCTCTCTCTCCCTTTCAGCTCACTGTTCCGCCTGTTCCAATTATACACTTATTTTCACATAGCTATGAGAAGCGTCTTTCAGCTCACTGTTCCACCTGTTCCAATTATACACTTATTTTCACATAGCTATGAGAAGCGTTATACATGGCGTGCAGTTGCTGTAATGTATTAAAGCTTTAATCAGGATAAAACTGTATATTAAAAGCAAACATAAGCAGTAGCATTTACAAATAACAGCGTATCTAAAAGTATGCGACAACAACAAACAAAAAACATAGGCCTACCATTAAAAGCCGTGCTTGCACAGGTTCTGCACAATCCTCTTCAATAATATCCTCTGCTTCTCAATCAGGCTCAAACTGATAAGCGATATTAA
>NW_015554181.1:1526063-1526766 GCF_001515605.1 Sinocyclocheilus anshuiensis
CACTAGAGGCGGTTTAGCCAATCACAACACACTGGGCTAGCTAACCAATCAGAGCCCATCGCTTATTTCTGAGGGTGGGGCTTCATAAAAACAGGAAAAGATCAGCCCGTTTCTCAGAGAAGGGACAGAGCGGTGTGGAATAAAGGTAAATTACGTGAAAAATAATGTGTTTTTTTAAAAACGAAGCGTTAGACTGCACCCCATAAACACAATCAAGCCTAGAAAAAGACCAGTGAACCACCCCTTTAAGCATTCTTTTCATAATAGGAGGGAAAGCGAGCGGTTTATCAACCCACCCTGTTTTACCTGATGCATTGTGGGAAGGCTCTGTATAACAACCTGCTGTGGAGAAAATGGACGCCTCAGACGTTGCCAAAAATGATTATAATTGGCAACAGTTTTCATGGCATTCAAGAGTGGTGGGCTTCTGGTGTTATACAACACATTATTATTATTTATTTATATTATCAATTAGTTAATAAAAATGAATAAAAAATACCAGACATATTTTTAAAAATGACAAAAACACAACACAATTGCTTAAACTTTCAGATTAAAATGGAAACTGGCGCCGATAGCCTCGTGGTTAGTGCACTGACATAACAGCGACCCGAGTTCAAATCCCATCCTGCTCCCCATCCAGTGCTTTCCTGTCTCATCTCTACTGTCCTGTCTGAATAAAAGCATAAAATATAACTGTAAA
>NW_015554181.1:1526776-1549944 GCF_001515605.1 Sinocyclocheilus anshuiensis
AAGGGGGGGGGGGGGGGATAAAAAGCAAATCTGATATATTAATCAAATATATAACTCTCCTACAGTCTCGGTATTTACTATTTACTAGTATTTATGCTGCTGGAAAGGCAAAATTGTGTGTACGTTTAACCAACTTTGAGTCTTACTCATGATTACTGTTGAATTTTTGTTTTCTTAGGATGCTTCAGAGAGAGTTTGAGAGAGACTACAGCTTCCTTTCAAATGTATCCTTCACAGTTACAATTCATGCATGTTTATAAAGAATTTCAACATAACAAATGCAGAGAAATACCTGATATGACGTATAAAATCCTCATCTTGGAAACAAATGTCCTATTATGCAGTTACATTGCCATGTATGATACAAATGTTATTAAAAGAATTTCAACATAACAAATGCAGAGAAATACCTGATATGACGTATAAAATCCTCATCTTGGAAAATGTCCTATTATGCAGTTACATTGCCATGTATGATACAAATGTTATTTATTTTCTCGTTGAATATCTTGTTCTTTCGAGACTATTAATGTCACAAAAGTTGACCTCATACTGTTGGTGTCATATTGTAAATTTAGATTCTCACAGGTTTACATTTTTCCTCCATAAGGACTCGCAGGCCTTGACTAAGTGTTGTTTTAGGTGGCAAGTGTGTGTGACGAGACGTCTCTGCCCTGCTCACCGCGATTCCTGGATGTGTTCAGTGACACAGCGCTCATTCAGTTCCCTCTGGAAAACTGGAATAAACTCCCAGAATGCATGTGGACTGAGCCTTCAGAGCCACTGTACCAACACTGCCAAGATCTCGAGATCATCCAGAAAGAGAAAAGGAGCTGAAAATATCACTGCTTTAAAAATGCAACATTATTATTATTTTTGTTATATTTGGCTCGTTTATTTCCAGTTTCTTGTTGTATACATTGTTTTTTATTATAATAATAATAATCAAAATATTGTTTTGTCTTTTTTAATAGGAGTCTTGTTTTATTGGGACTTAAAGGTGAAGTGTTTATTTTTTTGTACAACTGTTGTCAACATACAGAGCTGGAGAAAGTATGGAAGCCTGTTTCTGCCACAGGATAAAAAAATAAAAGGTAACTGCAAGATTTAAATGCTTAATTATGAGATGTTAACTCAAAATTTTGAGTTAGAAACTTGCAATTGCAAGAAAAAGAGCCAAAATTGTGAGATAAAAAGTCAATTATAATTTATATTTTTAACTCTGTGGCAGAAACAAAAAATCGATACACTTTTTTTAAAGCAAACCAATATATAAAAAAAGTCCAAATTGCAAGAAAAAAGTCAGAATTGTTAAATAAAAAGCAGTTCTTTCTTTTTTCTAATTCCGTGATGAAAACAAGCTTGCATAAAAAAAGTTGGGGAAACTACAAAATGAAGAAAGTCGCATAACTGATGTTCACTCACAGAAATGAACCTTTATTTAGTCAAACATTTTAATGACTTCAAAACTTTGTCTTCAAGATATTGTCATTTTTTGGCTTCATCTTCTCTCTTGTGTTATTAAAAAAGACACTGAATTGAGATGGTCATGTGTCAAACACTGGATCAATCCCATCATACTGTATCTCACTCACTCTGTCTCAACCTGCTTCTCAGAATCACCTGAATCTTCCTTCACAACACACTCTTTTCCACTCACCACTGCTGATTCTGACTGTTCTTCATTTACTGATGTCATAATATTGCTTGACTTTGATTGGCTCTCAGTGGAGACACCGTTAGTGATGTTTGACTGTTGTTCCTCCTCCTCACTTTTGTTTTTTGTGGCACAATCTCCATTATGCAGATGGGACTCGATCTGGCCGTTTATTTTAGAGTGGTCTGGTTTCTCAGAAGAGTCAGTTTCCGATGACTGACTTTCTGCATTTGCGTCTGTGGCCTCTTGCGTCTGTTCCGCATTCGCTGTGGTCTCCTCAGTAACCTCTCCATTATTGGTCTGCAGCTCTGAAGCTTTGTTCTCATTGGTCGATTCAGAGTTCTCCAGTTTAGCCTTTTCCGCCTCTTCTGCTGCTTTCCTCTCTTTCAGCTTCTCTTTGAACTCCATCATTCTTGTGCTTAAGCAACAATAACAGTGATTTATTTAGCTTTTTCCATAAATTAAAAATGCACCATATACAGAATCAAAAATTCTGCAGAAACTGAATGCAAATTATTCACAAACTTTTACGCCTCCCCAGAAGTGTTTTTGCTGCTGTTGTTGTCGTCGTTGTTCATTTATTTTTTGTTTTACTTTATGACCTTCTTCAAAATGTAATTATAATAAGTAATAGGGCTGGGGTTTTTGACACAAATTTCACGATTCGATTCAATTCTCATTCACAAGCTTGCGATTCGATTACCGATTATTTTAGATATATATCAGGTACAGTACATACGAAATTTTCTCAAGGAAAAAAATCTCAAATAATGCTGTAAAATATACATGAGAGTCAGTTGGTACTACATTACTATAATATTGAAGGTTAAAATTTACTGATTTGTAGGCTAATATACAACTGCTAAAATTACACTTAAGTTTTTTAAATAAAGTTACAATTACATAATAATACTTCTACTTCAGTTCGGTTTTTTATATATATATATATATCTTGATGGATTTATTCAAACATAAATTAAACACTGAAGAACAGTAAAAATTATAATTAATATGTTATATGGTGCATATATTTATCAAAATGCCCCTCTATAGTTTATTTTTCTAGCTTACCAATGAATTTATGGTCACAGAATATGCCTTTTCTGAGGTAAATGTGACATTACGTAACACATTGTGTACAAGCCGTTATATTGACGTCTTTGCGCGGCTGAAACACTGATTGAGCGATTACATGACAGGATACGGCACTCTTTTCTTTTAACTTCACTTCGGATGTTTAGTCATGTTTATTTTGTGCTGAAACTGGTATTAATGTGGAGGAGATGATCAGTTCACGTGTGCCTCGCGCTGCCGCTTTTATTGAACTGAGGCGCGCCGCGCTACAGCAATCACTCCACATTAAACCGCGCCAAAACGGCATTTATTATTTAAATACGGCAATACAATGGACAGAATTTAAAATCTGAGACTTTGTTTCATATTAAACGTACCAAAGCACAATGTTTATTGCGATTTATTGGATGGGAGGTGCGCCTCAATGTTCCATCCATTAACTGAAATCAGGCTAGACTAATCGATTCTTGAGATTTATGAATCGATTAAAATCGAGATGTCAATATTTTTTACCCAGCCCTAATAAGTAATAATAGTAGTAACTCCCACTAACAAGCAAAAGATTTTATTTAAATACACAAGATTTTTATGGAAACACATTTTCCATTCCAAATTATGATTACCGTAATGCAGAAATAAATATCATGGTAGTATTTGTTGTTCTGTCTTTAATTTATGCTTATTTAAATAACACTGCATTTATGAAAATCGAATAAAAAAATACCAAAATAACGAAAGTGATGAGAAATAAAAATTTATGTATCTATTTATATTGCATTTGCCATTTTCAAACATGACAATACTTTAGAAATACTACAGGTAAAATGTTTTTTTTATATATTATTTCTATTTGTTATTTTAAATTAATGTAATGTATAATCATATATAAAGTAAACAATACATTAAGTTTCTTGGGATTCTTAATGTTCTGTGTTGACATGTTTCTGAATTTCACAGTGGTTAAATCCTGAAAGTCTCTTACCTGTATGAAGTCTTCAGTATGCCATTGACCAGAGCGAGCTGCTCCAGCGTGGTGTCCTGAGAGGGAACCAAACCCTGAAACACATCTCATGTTCAACAAAAACCTGCAAGTCTTCACATGTGGGCTCTATTAGTCAGCAGTTTCAAGTTGTGCTTACCTCAGGTGGTGCATCACAAAGCTCCGCGCCTCCCTGACGAATTGACCGTTCGACACGTACGGCCTGCTGGGTAATGTTCCTCAGGAAGTCAGAGCTGCATTTGGTTTGAGGATGATCTTCTCCGCACTGTTGCACCACATAAACACGCTTAGAACATTATCATTTATTCAAAGCAAAAATTCAACACACAAACGCTAAATCTGACCTTGCTCTGGAAGATGCTGTGAGCTTCTTTTTCATGATTCATGCCTCCTCTGTAGTCTCCAGCCACACACAGTCTCTGAGCCAGCAGATGGTGCCTGCCAAACAATCAAAAATGACCTCAAGCAACACACAGGTAAAATAATTATTCGTTTAGATGAGTTTGATTACTTTGGCTCTGATCCAAACCCTAATAAGCTGCCTCAGTGTCTAATTATGCAATCATCTTTAAGGTAACCAAAACTGAACTACGCGTAAACTCCCTTAATGGGCAGCAACTAATTATATATATTTTTATTTAATATGCTTTAATTTTAAACTATGCATTTGCAGACTGTTTATTTTTTTCTATTTTATTGTACATAATTGGTTGGGGTTTTTTTGTTAATGGGGGTAATAACGTTCCAGAATTTTAACTTGTGGCAAATACAAAATGAGAATCTAGGAGAAATAAAATCAAAAGTAAAATTTTGGATGCATTATGGATTTAGAATTAAATGGCATGAAAATAATGTCACAATGCAAACAAACAAACAAATAACTGGGCTACAAAGCATAAAAAAATACGGCACTAAAGTCTCTAATTAGATCTAATTAGATGGCACTCTTTTCTAACAATACTTTTCCAAAACTTGTGGCAAATAATGTTATCTGTGCATTTGTTATTCCATTAAAAAAAATTTATAAAGAAAAAAATCTACATACAGTGGGTACGGAAAGTATTCAGACCCCCTTCAATTTTTCACTCTTTGTTATATTGCAGCCATTTGCTAAAATCATTTAAGTTAATTTTTTTTCCTCATTAATGTACACACAGGAATACTTTCCGTACCCACTGTATACACATACACACACTGTATTTGGAGTATTATTAGTAGCATTCATTTTGAGTATTTTATATTACTGGTTTATTGTATGTAATTAAAACCATAAAAAATAATGTCAAATATTGCATTAAAAGGCCATTTCTAATTAGAATGCACTATTTTCTATCAGTCTTTTCAGTATTATATATTAATTTTTAAAACTGACAATTCCTTTCAGTTTTTTTGCATTATGGGACTGTCTTATTCGTTAAGGATATATGTGATCCTGCCATTTATTTTGACTAAAATTGGTTTTCAAATGGAAGTGGAAGCTTAAAAGTTGTCTATATAAGCAGCTCACTAGGGTTTGGAATGGAGCCATAGTGCTTGCAGTATCTAAGCAGGTTATTTAATGATTACTATGCATCTCCCTCTATTTTTTATTTTTTTGTTTATGGTTAAAGCATCTCGTCTTACATCAGAGCTGTCGTCAGGTCTGTGTCTCCTCTGAAGGAGCTGTTGAGTTTCAGTGCGGTCTGTAGATACTGTAATGCCTGCTCTCCCTGAAGAACCAATCCCAGAGAAGCCTGATGGAGAGAAAAAAACAGAGAAACATCATCATTAAAACCAATATTTCTATTTGGGGTCAGTCATAGCTTGATGATGCATGATGACGTTTACATCAATGACTGCAGTGTAAGGATGATCTGCTCCGTGAACCGTCAGCAGAAGAACTTTGGCACGATACAGGCAGCGCTGAGCCAGAGTGGTTTCGCCTCCAGCTAACAGATACACTGCCAACAACACCTGGAACAAAAGAAAGAAGTGCATCAGATAATGATCATCTCTGTGCATATGAAAAAGTAGGTCTGTTTGGTTTTGTGAGAGCGTGACTCACGTATTGCTGAATGGTGTTGGGATGATCGAAACCCAGAACCCTTTCGCTGATGACCACAACCCTCAGCTGCACGCTACGAGCCTACAGGAGACGAGAGAGACATTGAGGGGATAACAAACGAACAGGGAACATTCTTAGAACTTTAGCTATCATTCTGGATTGTTCAACAAATGTTCTTCCTGTAACAGTAATAGAATGTTTGTTCAAAGTTATTTGGTCTTTAATAACATTAAAACATTAGGACTAATTTGATGCATGGTTTTTGGAATGTTTTTTTCTGAAACATTTTAGTTGGACATTCATTTAATGCTTTTTTTAAACGTTACTACTTACTGCTTGTTTCAGAATGTTCAGAGAACATTCAAAAGTAACGCTCCCATCCCCTTAATGTTTTCTTTAACATTCACATAACAAAGAAAAACGTCTCGGTTACTTGTGTAACCCTCGTTCCCTGAAGGAGGGAACGGAGACGTTACGTCAGTCGTGACTGACGAATTGGGATCTCGCCCGAGAGCCCAATCACCTTCGAGTGTTAACTAAACACGTCTCAGGGACGCCGCCTGCCCTGGCGCTTCACGGGCTTGGCAGGGGCGGAGGCGGGCTGCGCCGGTTTCCTGCGGCCAGCTCCACGCTGCGGCCGTTGCTTTTTTTTAGAAAGGAAAAACACTCTTTTAGAGAGAGCGCTGAAGCGCCCAGGGGAGGTCGCGGCGGGACCGCAGAATGGAAGCTGCAGCTCGCCGAGGTTTCAGCAGCCTGGATGGCAACCCCCGCTGACACGCCGTAACACCAACGCCAGCTGTTTTTCAAAACACTCGCGGAGATTTGTCTTGTAGAAGGCTCGGCTCCGAAGTGAAAAGCTGATGTGCGTTTGCACGCGCTCTCCTTTTATACCCGCACTGCGGGGCGGGGTGCGCGTGGCGAAACACGCACGCCAACTGTCATTGGCTTGTTTAGTTAACACTCGAAGGTGATTGGGCTCTCGGGCGAGATCCCAATTCGTCAGTCACGACTGACGTAACGTCGAACGTGACTGACTGAAAGGGAACAAGGCTTTTAAACATTTTGAAAATAGTTCTTAGCTGACGAAAAATAGCTCTAGAGAGGAGCATTTTGCTAAATACAGTAGTCAACATTTGAAGGGGATCAAAAAAACGTTAATCAAAGTTGTCCTAAGACAAGAACGCATTTTGGTTTTAGGACAACTTTGATGAAAGGTTTTGCACTTCAAATGTTGACTACTCTATATGTCTTATATTGTATTATATATTAATTGTATTTCGATTTAACCTGTTGTCCTCATTATTTAATGTATGTTTGAATAAAAACAAGTTTTTATTACAGTTACTGTTTAAATGTTTATTTTTCAACAACAAATGAATAAATCATTAAAAATTTGACAAAAACTTGATTGTTTATTATTAAATCAATTTGATTAACTAATTTATTATTAAGTAAACGAATTTATTATTATTAAACTTCATTTTTGGTTTAGGTTTCAGTTTTTGGCTAAATGAGATTTTGGTTTCTGTGTTTCAGAAAAAAAATAAAAATTACGTATCACTATAAATTGTATCTTAAAAAGGGGTTCAGCAAAATGTGTTTATTTTATTGCGGTCAAACGATTAATCGCGATTAAGCGCATCCAAAATAAAAGTTTTTGTTTACATAATATATATGAGTGTACTGTGTATATTTATTATGTATATATAAATACACACTCATACAGTATATATTTTGAAAATATTTACATGTATATATTTAGATAATATATAAATATATTTAATATACAAATATACCATTTTCCTAAATATATACATGCATGTGTGTGTGTTTATATATACATAATAAATATACACAGTACACACACACATATATTATGTAAACAAACTTTTTTTTTGATGCGATTAATCGCGATTAATCGTTTGACAGCACTAGTTTATTTATAAACTTTATATAAAATATTATATTTATTATAAAAGGTATAGTTTGTATTCATCATATTTCTATGATTAAAAAAAATTAAAAATAATGTTTCCAAGAAATAAAAACTTGCTTGATTAACTCTAAAGCTTACTTGAATGTGAGCTGGCTGTGCCTTAATTTGACCTAAATGGTCCTATTATACAACAAGCTTTCTTTTAAGCCACTGGGCAGCAAGACACACCCTAGATAGTGCACACAAACACACCTCAGCAGGATGACCCTGTACATAGGCCACTTTTGCCAGCTGACTAAGACAATGGCAGGCTTCAGGGTGAAGGTCATCGCACACGCGACCGAAGAGGTACGTCGCTTCTTTCAGCTGCTCGTACGCCTGCTCCAGTAACCCTACAGAGAGAACAGGGTCAGGCGAGGCTGTTCACACTTCACACATGATTCGGTTACTGCACACTGGGCCGTGAATACCTTTCTGAAGACTGTTCTGAGCCACCTTGAACATCCGGGTGGCGTCGGTGGTTGTTGTGGTTATGTGCTTGACGACGGGCAGGATGTTGAGCACGTCTTCAGGAGAGATTGGCACTTTGTTACGGTTGTCAAGAATGTATTCTCTGAGACGGAGCTGCGGGACATTCACAAACAGACAGTTTCTCTATGACATAGGCAGGAGTGTCACAGCACAGACGCCCTACAAAATAGCAACAAAGATCTTCACATATGCACTGCTCTATAGCTGGTATCAAGGGAGGTCTGACCCTTTCTTGCGCACCAAAGCTGAATTTATTTGATCAAAAATACAGTAAATATTGCTTAATATTATTGCTATTTAAAATAACTATTTTTTTTTTATGTGAATACATTTGAAAATCTAATTTATTCCTGTGATGCAAAGCTGAATTTTCAGCATCATTACTCCAGTCTTCGGTGTCACCTAGTTTTAGTCAATTTTATTACATACGTCTTGCTTTGTGTTTCTAACTTGTTTAAAGTTAAACCTATGAGATTAACTTGCTAGCCTAGCATACACTATAAGCAAAATTATCGCATGCAAAAAAGTAATATTGTAGTCTTTCAAATTTAGCCATTGTTTGGTTCAACGCAATACCTGAATGCCAGTCTTCAAGCACATCTCTCTCAACACTTTACTGATTATTATCAATGTTGAAAACTCTTGTGCTGTTTTGTGCAAAGTGTGACATTTCATTTTTCAGGATTCTTTGAATTCAAAAGAACAATTTATTTAAAATATAAACGTTTTGTAACATTATAGATGTCTTTACTGTCACTTTTGATCAATGTAATGAATCCTTCTTAAAGAAAAGTATTAATTCCTTAAAAACATGTTTATCAAACATGCTTTTTCAATATATTTTGTTAAAGGATGCAATATATTTTGCTGAGATGTAATATTAAAATGATTATTTCATCTTATTTATTTATTTGTATAATTGGTGCTTTTCATTCCTAGTTACATGTACTAAAATAAGTCTGTACATTTCTTCTTTGTTGATAAATAGTAGGGCTGCACGATAAATCGCATGCGATATTTAATGCGTACTGCTCTACTAGATGGTCCACATTTGACCTGTAAAAAATATTACTTTATGAAGACAGAACTACAGACACATGTAAGGGTTAAAACATTTGGAGTGGATGATCTTGGCTCACCCTAGTCCTTCTTTAAATCTGTATGTTTCTTGAGCATCTTGACAGATCAGACTCCACAGTTCATTCCCGCTGAGTGCGGTCCATGCCGTGCTGTCGGCAGCCCCGCCCCCTCCGCGGCCACGCCTCCTGGAGCGCTTCTTAGACTCCTCCCCATTTGATGCAGAACTGAAGTGGGGAACCAGTAAGCAGCAGAGGAAATGACTCGCTGCTGCAGACAGGTTAGATGTTTCCACTCCCTGAGCAACACAAAAGACAGTTTCATTTTTTTGAATGAACAAATCCTTTAACTAAACATATTATCTTAACAGACTGACTGAAAAGAGTCATGCACACACACACACACTCTCACGCACACACACACACACAAACACACACTCTCTCTCTCACACACACTCACACACTATCTTTAATTTTTTTACACACTATTACTTTTGTGAAAAGAAATACCTGAATGTAGCCACTGAAGAACCGCTGAGCACAGCGCACAACAATCTCTGCAAACGCCAGCCTCTGAGAGAGATGGTAAGATATGATTAAGACGCTTCTTAAATGTAAAATCTCCCCCGATATAATGGATTTTAAAAGCATTTACCGTGATGTGTCTCAGTTGATCTTTGAGATCTGATTGGCTGATGGACAAGATCAGGTGACCCAGATAGCGGAGGTTTATGCCTTTCTGATGGAGGGCTTGTCGTAAAGAAGCACCATCCATGGGTATGTCAGTGCCGTGAATGCAGTCATTCATCTGAAAGTAAACATTAATTTGATCAAAATACAGTAAAAAAAAAAAAACTGTAATATTGTGAAATATTACTACTATTTTAGATAACTGTTTTCAAAGATGATCAAAGTTGAATTTTCAGCATCATTCCACCAGTCTTCAGTGTCACATGATCCTTCAGAAATCATTCTAATATGCTGATTTGCTGCTCTCAATGTTGAAAAGAGTTGTGCTGCTTCATATTTTTTTGGAAACTGTGATACATTTTATTTTTCAGGAATCTTTGCTGAACAGAAAGTTCAAAAGAATAGCATTTATGTGGAAAATATTGTGTAACATTATTAATGTCTATACTGTCACTTCTGATCAATTCAATGTGTCCTTGCGGAATAAAATTGTTTTTCTTTGGCCAAACGGAAGTGTATAATAACACAAAATACACTCACAAATTCTGGTATCCGGTCGTTTATGATAAACGATGCTGCTTCCTTCAATAATCTCTTCTGTAGCTCCACGGCGTCACTGTCTGAGCTGGGAAACTGCACACCTACTCGAAGAGACAGAAAACAATATTTAAGGTCTCAAAACAAAATCACCAATTATGGAAATTCTTATGTTTAGCAGTAAAGAAGCTAAACATAATGATTTCTGTTGAAGACGGACGTGATGATATTAGTTGTGCTCTGAAATCTAGTGAGCTGCCTACATAGACAGCATCTTATGGCTTAAGATGATGATGTTGGCTTTTAAGAAACGTTTCAGCCTAAATCTAAGGCAGCATCTTATGTATCCTACACGGAAAAGTCAACGTCATGTATTATGACAAACACAGTGAAATAACTTCAACATGTTGAAAATTGATTATAAATATTTTATTCAATACTGAAAGTATAATAAAAATAGTTCAGTTCCATTAAATAACTGAATATTCAACTCTCAATTATTTATATAATTTCAATATTCAATCATTCAAATAATTATAATTCAATATTATATGCATTTCTTCTCATAAGCACAGCAACATGTCAAGTCTCCCATGTTCTTCATATGTGACCCCGGACCCCAAAACCAGTCATAAGAGTCCATTTTTCAAAATTGAGATGCTGAATAAATAAGCTTTCCATTGATTTATGGTTTGTTAGGATTGGACAATATTTGGCTGAGATGCAACTATTTGAAAATCTGGAATCTGAGGGTGCAAAAAAATCAAAATATTGAGAAAATCGCCTTTAAAGTTGTCCAAATGAAGTTCTTAGCAATGCATATTACTAATCAAAAATTACATTTTGATACATTTACGGTTGGAAATTGACAAAATATCTTCATGGAACATGATCTTTACTTAATATTCTAATGATTTTTGGCATGAAAGAAAAATCTATCATTTCGACCCATACAATGTATTTTTGGCTATTGCTACAAATATACCCGTGCTACTTATGACTGCTTTTGTGCTCCAGGGTCACATATGAGCATTCAAAATGAGTCACTTATTAGGTTCCATTTCATAAGATACTGCCTAAATAGAGAGTATACAATAAGTAAACTCACTCAGGTTTGGAACAGAGCTTCTATGCAGTTTGTTTTAATGTATATTATTGTGTTGATTTGAGTATGAGCTTTTCCTGACCTGGGGAGTAGACATTAGGGTTGAAACGCATCTCGAAGATGATGTCACTGATGGATCCGACATCTTTGCAAGCTTTTCTGACTGCGTCTATGTTCCGAGAATCAGCTGACAACACACAAATAAACACATATGATTATTCCTGTTAAACAAATTGATCTCAGTCACACAGTCCATCATCCCATGACAGAACGTGAACACTTGCTTTTGTTCTTCTCACCAGATTTCATACACTCTTCCACCCCTCCGTTCTCCTCCATGTGAGCCTTCACTCGCTGCGAGAACTGAGCATGTCTGAAACATCAAGACAAATCGTCTTCATGTACACAGATTAACAAACATAAATATCCAGTTTAATATCCAAACGTTTATATATACAGAATGAGTTTGTGTGGAAAAACTGTCTTTCTGTGTGTTTGATTCATGCATTAATAATTGTTGCTTGTTCACGATATGATGCATTATGCACTGCTGCAATTAACATATAAATGTTTTTTTAATGAAAATAAAAATGTTGAATGTTATTTAGTTTTATTTTGTTTGAGCATCTCCACAAAGCAACAATGGCTTTCAATGTGAATTTGGGGGAGGGGCTACCAGTTAAATCGACCAATGGAAAGACTTGAGAAACTTAACAAAACTCAATGTGTCTGCAGCACTTAATACACAAATAATGTTAATTTTTATTAGCAAGAAAACTGATTCATTGTCAACATAGAAAGCAGTGTTACTTTAGTAACATTTATAAACTTTTATAGTTTAATATATATGATATAATATATATATATTATTAAACTATTATAGTTTATTAATATTTTGAATAAGCCTTTTTTTATACTATCAGTTTTCATATAAATTTTTACATTTTTAGTAATCGTGTTATTTTTATTAGTTTTTGTTTATTTTAAATATTATTATTTAGGTTTATTTCTTTTTAGTTTTAGTTCAGTTTTACTTTTTATTTCCAGTTAGTAAATTAATCTAAACGAAACTAAACAAAAATCTGAAATGTTAGAAAAGTTTTCCATCTAATGTTTACATTTTATTTCAGTTTTATTTCAATTAACAAAAAAAAATTAAAACTTTTGTTTTATAAAACGTTTATCATCAAAACGATAATAACACTGCTAGCAAGACAATAAATATTTTGTTGTAGCATTCTTACAAACCAACACTGGCTCAACCAATGCCGTGGATTTGGGGGCGTGGCTACCTGTGTGATTAACCAATGAAAACATTTGGGAAACCTGTTGAAACTCACTTGTGTTGAATGAACGCCTTCACTAGCTCCGGCCGTAACCGACACAAAACGTGAGGGTACTGTCTGGGAAAACTCCCTTCCGTTTCTGCTCCTCCTTCTCCATCTTCCACATGGAAGTTGGCATCAGCTGGCATAGTGCGATACACATCCAGCAGGTAATACCGACCATCGGCCCCCAGAATCCCCTGGGCATCTACAGAGGTGAAGAGGGGCAGCTGATGCCCGGTCAGCCCCAGAACCGCATGTCTTTGCAGAGAAAGAGCCTTTGCGGACTGAGCCACCAGCTCTAGGAGTTTCCGTCTCGATGGATTTTCCAGCGGCCCTGCACTGTAGCCGTATAAAAGACCATTGGGAACCTCAGCCTGCTCGGGACCCTGAATACCCGGGGCCAGGCCCTGCGCGGACAGCCGAACGCCGCGGTAGTCGGCCAGCGCGGTGGGGATGGTGTGCAGGTTTTGGAGGTCTCCGTCCAGGTCGCTGTAAGCCTGAACACATCGCAGCTCGTGGCGCTGAGCGGCTCTGTGACTCCGCTCTCCTCCCAGCGAATGGTCTCTGTGTGCCGGCATACTCATGAACACGCCGCCGCATAAGAACGCCGGGTCCTCGTGAGAACCGTTGACGGAGTCGACAAAACCATCGATCACCTTCTCTGCTGCCTGAGCAACAGCCCACACAAAAGCACTGTTCACCTGCAAGAACAAGCAATGAAAAGTAAGCAGTGTAAACTATGAAAACCATGGTTTTTCATGCATTGCAATGTAAGAAAAGGAACAATATCTCCTTCACCATGACAAATACCAAGACACAAGAGAGAAAACCTTTCTGCTCTTATCCCATACTTCCCTATCCTTAATAGAACAATTACAAAGTACATCATTATATAAAACGTGTCTTTCTATCTTGCTAATGTTAATGTAACTTGTTTATTTTATTTCCTTTTTTAAATATTAATAGAAAATTCATATTACATAATAGTACATTTTATTTCATTTTAAATCTTATTTTCATTACTACTGTTTTTGGGCGGGATCTCATGCTGTTTACCTGCACGAACAGACAAAGAATCATAAGAAGTGGTGTAAAAGCTACTTGGACACTATGGTTTTCCATGCAGTGCAATGCAATAATATAAAATACAAAAAAGTGCAATAAAATAAAAATGCAACGCATTTGTAATGCAATCCAATGAATAAACAAATCTAAAATAAAATAAAATATTAAGTACAATTAAATAAAAAATCTAATAAATATATAAAATAATTTTTTTTAAATATTTAGTGATGACAATTTAATGAATTGTTGAATCAGCTTTGAATCATTAAACTGAACCATGTGACCAAACTAATTCAATAAACGAAACTGGAGTTTTGAGTTTTGATCATGCTTAATACAGTATAAGAGACAAACAGCAATGTAGATGCTTGCTGAAAAAATAGCAAACTTTTGTGAAAATCTACACTGAGAACAGCTGTTACGCTACTGATGAATGTAGTTGAGTTAAACGGTACTGTTGAAATATTTAGATGTGTCTATGTGGTCTGTTTAGATTGTGTATACTTAATTATACTGTAAGGACAAAATAATCACCTTAGGTTAGACAACTGAAAAAAAACATCCCTATGGTGACATTCTCAAAGATAAAAATTCATAAATAAATTAATACAGTATGTGTTGTTTTAGAAGAAGGAAAAGAGTCTGGTTTAGTCTGTAGTAATAATAATGAGCTTTATATGGAAACAGCAGAAGTCCGCGGATATCTTGGCAAACGTGTGCTCAGACCTGCAGTAACGCTCGGTCCCTCTGAAGTCTCTCCTCCAGACTCCTCTGAGGAAGATCTCTGGCTGCTTGAAGTTCCTTATTCCAGTCAGGAGCCTAAAATACAAAGCAGAACATTTGAATGACATACACACACAGACAGGAAGGTGGACAAAGTGACAGACCAATGTGAATAGATAGGTACAGAGAAAGAATCTGAGATTTTTTCTTTTTTCTTTGAAAAGCAAGTCAAAAAGTACATTTTGGCTATTTAATTTATGCAATGCTGAAAAAATTGTCAAAATACATGGGGGAAAAAAATGTGAAAAACCGTATTCGGTATTTGGTCTTCGGCCCAGTGTTTCATTTTGTTCGGCTTCGGCCAAGAATTTTCATTTCGGTGCATCCCTAAACATTTTATTTTATATTATTTTCATTACTACAGTTTCTTTAGTGCTGACATGATGCATTTCTATGCTTCATTATTTATTACACAGTCATGTCAATAAAGAGATTTGTATTTGAGCACTGATCGGCGTTTACCTGTGCATTGAGGTCCTGGTCCAGACCCAGCCGGGCGCTGAAGCTGGGTTTGTGTGAGTGAAGTGAGGAGATGCCCAGCCAGCTGAGTGTGCGGTACGGAGTGGACAGTATCTCCTCAGCAGGCAGAGATGACCTGAATGAACAGAGACGCACAATGAACTATACTGACAAACGTGAGAGATATATGATGAGAGTGTGAGTGTGTGAGTGTGTGTGTGTGTGTGTGTGTGTGTGCGCGCGAGTGAGTGTGTGCGTGCGTTTGTGTGTGTGCGCGAGTGAGTGTGTGCGTGCGTGCGTGTGTGTGTGTGTGTGTGTGCGCGAGTGAGTGCGTGCGTGCGTGTGTGTGTGTGCGCGAGTGAGTGAGTGTGTGCGTGTGTGTGGGTCACCTGTGCCGCAGTGTGTTCAGGTTGTGCTTGAACTGTGGGCTGATGTGGGACAGCAGGTCGGTCAGACAGTGACACACTGGAGTCGACTGAGCAGGACGAGGGTCAAACACTTCGAGGGTCGACCTGAAACACAAAATACAGCTCAGTTTTTGAGTATATATATATATATATATACTGTATATATATTTATTTATTCACTTTTTAACGCCATGCCAGCATGGTTTTTGAGAAAAAATCTCTATCATTCTGTGAATTTAATATGCCACAAACAGTCCGTTATTTCAAAAATTACATTATTGGGTGAATCTCATGAAAACAACCCCATAAGTGAAGTAAAAAAAAAGGAAATAACAATAATATTTTGTACAAATAATATGCCATGTATACAGATATTTTCCTTTTTTTACATTTCAAAACATATATACGTGTTAAAACTAGACTTTTCTTTATGCAAAATCTAGTATATATTGTGTCATGTCTACTATATTTAAGAAATAGTATGTGAAACAGTATGCGAAATGCAGTGATCGACATTTTAGATAGTAGTAAGTTACATTTTTGTCACATGACCTTAATTCATCTTAAAAAAATGAATGGTTATTTTGCTTTTTTATTCCAGTTTTGTGTACATTGTAAGTTTTGAGTGTGCAATTAAATAGTGAGTCAAGGGACAGATTTTCAAAACTATTTCCAGTTCAAAATGAAGTTTGTTTTCAAAAATTCCAGTTTCTCCCACTGGAAAAGGCAGAAATACTAAGAGTGGTATGAGGGTAAGTGGTTCTGAATTTAGCAATACAGAGAGTCTTACCTGTTCATGTAAAATCCACGTGGGCAGGAAGTGATGTCACACTGCTTGCCCTCCAGAGTGTGGACACTGATGTACATGAAGTCACCTTGCAGCTTCCGGAAACCAGGGGGAGGGTTCCAACAGCTGAGTGACAGGTCCAGCAGGTAACTGGGAGCCTTTAGGAGAAGCAGTTTGAGAATGAAAAACAAAGCCAAATGCCTGAAGGTTTATTTGTGTGTATTTGACATACTTCACTGTGTGTGTTGGTGGGCAGCAGGGTCGTCAAAGGAGGAAGTTCTGAAACTCCAGGCAGAATGTAAGCTGGAGGGGGCTGGACTTCAGCAGACTGCTCTGTCTTACTATTGGCTCGTTTGTTCTTTGACGAGTGTAGAGTGGGAGGGGCTTCTAATACACACACAAAAAACACACAATCAGTCTCATTGCCATGGGCTTAAAAAATAATGAATGCATTTTAAATGATTTAGATGCAATACTGAATAAATGCACATTTATGTGCTTTATGATAACATTTGTGGACAAAGACAAAAGGTTTTCAAGATACTGGATCAGTGTTGTTACCGTTAACTAAAACTATTAAAAATAGTTTTCAGTCATTTAAATAAAGCTGACATAAAATATAAATATTAGATGAAAAACTTAAGACTTAAAAACCCTAAATGAAAACAAAGTGTCAAAAGATGAAGCACTAAAATTACTAAAACTAAAACTTAAATTAAAGCTATATAGAAATATGACAAATATCAAAAGCACATAAAAATTATTAAAACAAACTCAAATTAAAATAAACCTGAAAGTTAAAAAAAAGAAAGAAAAAAGTTAAAGATATTGGATCAGTATTGTTACTGTTAACTAAAAGAAAAACTACTAAATTTTAATAAAATAAAAATAAAAAGTGACAATATGATTATTAAAACAAACTAAAAATTTAAATAAAAAAACTGAAAATATTAAAAATAAAAAAGTAGTATATAAATAAAGAAATAATATATAAATATATATAATATTCCTATGCAAAGCATGCTGGGAACTAATCCACTGGCCAGGTTTCAAAGCTACCAATTAAAAAATAATACTACTAATAATAATAACGTAGAAATCTGAGTTACAATATTAAGTTGATATAATGAGCAACATAATTTCAGTTGTGGTCAGAATTATTGGCACCCTTGGTAAATATGATCAAAGAAGGCTGTGAAAATAAATCTGCATTGTTAATCAGAAAATAGTTGAGTCTCGGGGTCAGAAAACCTAAAAAAAAAATTTTTTTTTTACATTTTCAAACAGCACCTACACCACATGTTGTTTGGGAGGGTTTCAAGAAAAAAAATCAAGAAAAGAAAATGCTCTCATCCAAAATGAGCTGTTTAGCAACAAACACTTAAGATGGGTTTGGTGCACACAGGGATATAAAGTACCCCATGTGTACAATGAAATATACTGCTGTATTTTTTATGTTGTGGGCCTATATTTCTGCTGGAGGTCCTGGACATCTTGTTTAGACACACGGCATCTTTGATTCTATCAAATACCAACAGATAAAAAATCAATAAGTGACTGACTCTGTTAGAAATCTTATAATGGGCCATGTTTGGATCTTCCAACCGGACAATAATCCAAAAAATTATGTGAATTTTTTAAATAAAAGATCAAAATGATTAACAATGCAGATTTATTTTCACAGCCTTCTTTGATCATATTTACCAAGGGTGCCAATAATTCTGACCACGACTGTATATCAACAGAACTCAACTGCATTAGAGTGTATTTCTTACCAGCCGTTTGGGTGAGTGTGTTCAGTACAGCGGGAGATCGGCCCTCCATCAAGGCATCTTGGGGTCTGACAGCTTTCAGCATCTCCTGCACTCGTGCCAGATGAGCCTGTGCCGATCGAGGCGAGTACGGCTCTATAACACACACAAGAACACTTCATCTCATCATACCAAAATCAGGCTTTTTCCCCAGCTCTATTGATCTGCTGAATTTCAAGGCGTCTCATCTTGTAAAACTATGATTTATCCAGTGAGCAATAAGATCTATTCTATCATTTATTTTCCCACACTGCTCATAATGAGTGCCATGTGACTCACTTGGCTCAGAGAAAGGATTCATTAGTTTGCCATCAAACGATTTGCAATGAAATCAAGAAGCTGCAAAACCAGTATAGCAAAACCCCACTGATCCCTGTGGAAATTATCGCTAAAACCAGCTTAAACTGGTTGCTGCATTTTGGAACATGGTGGCTGGTTTCTAGCTGGTTCAAGTTGGTTGACCAGCCTAACCTTGCTAGGTTGTAGACCACCTTTGACTCGCAACAAACCAGTTACCAGCTGGTCATTCTCGCTTCAGGTGGTCAAACTGGTTTTGGATCGGGGGAACTGGTCAAGATGGACTATCAGCTGAAGGGGGATGGTCTGGCTGAGCCAGGAGAACATCTTGGACCAGCAATAAACCACATGGTTCCCACACTTTCTAGTGCATTTCCATGAGTTTTCCATGACCTTTCCAGTGGTTTATTATTCTTAGCTAGAATCTAAATATTGGATCAGTGTTGTTATTGTTAATTAAAAGTAAAACTATTAAAAATGATTCTTGTTAACTGAAATAAAATAAAAAAGGCTAATAAAAAATATAAATATAAAATAAAATAAGAACTTAAACTTGGCAGTTAAAAAGTAAAACTGAAATTAAAATGAATTAAAGCTTTATAAAAAGCTAAAAAAAAAAAAAGTTAAAAATAAAAACAAAGTAATAAAATAAAACATACTAAATTTTGTCAGTTCAAAACTTATAGTAATCAGGATTTCCCACCAAATATCCTCATATCCATGCATAATATATTTAAGTCTTTTACAAACGCACAAAAGTAAACGTCCCAAATGGAAGGTCTTTCTGTTTACCTTCCACTAGACGGAGAGTGACTCCAGCTTTGAAGCCCTTGACGTCCTGGAGCTCCGTCATGGGGTCGAGGGTCACACCTGAAAGGGCCAGAGTGACAGACGTGCGCGGTGCCACCTCCTCTCGGCCCAGAAGGGTCACGATGGCATCCTGGACCAGCCAGAATCCATGGACCTGCAAAGCAAACATTATCAGTATAGAAGACACAATCCTAGCATTAATGGATGACATGTGCTTTGCATCTTTTGATGTTCTGTTGACAGACATATTTGAACATTTTTGCATTGCTGATCAAATCACAAATCAGACTACTAAGTGTGAGGTTACACTTGATTCGTGGATGTTAATTGGACTAGAGCTCACCTGCAGCTCGAAGGGTTCGACACCCGCACCCTGAATCTTCACTGGAAACGATCCATCATCATCTTTTTTGCTTCCAGTAGCTTTTTTCCCATTGGCTGAACATGAGACATCTGCGGAGTGAAGGGGGTCAAATATGAGCTCAAAAATGTGCTTCAAGCCAAAACAGGAGTTACATAAGAGAGTTAGGAAATCTGTCCAAATGTCACGAAAGAAATGGAGGAAAAAGCGGTTTTCCATCCCAGAATCCATTAACACAATATTACCATGGTACTACCATGTCTTTTTAGGCATGCTGCCCTGGCATTACAATATTTTAGGGATATGTACAAAAATAAATAAATAAATAAAACGTATTAACTTCTGTCACAGTGCAAAAAAACTACGTTTTAAAGCTGTAAAATATCTTAACATCCTTAAAACAAGATTACACCGGAATTTCATTTTAACAAAAAACTTTAGTTTTACTAAAAAATATATATAAAATAAAATAAAAACGTACACATTTTTGTCACAGTGCAATAAACAACATTTTAAAAGCATTTGTTTTCTCTCTCTCTGTTTTTATCTTTTCTTCTTGTTTTAAGTATTTTGTAGTTTTTGAGTAAACAAATTGGGGAAAAATTGCCAATAAGGTAAGAAAAATTGAATCTTAACAGATTTAACAGATTTTAAGTTTTTATTTTATTTTATTTATTTTTGTAAAAAACTTTAGCTTGTTTTACTAAAAAATACAAAAAAGGAAATAAAATAAAACATACAAACTTTTGTCACAGTGCAATAAACTTATTTTTTTATTTATTGACTGATTTTATTTTAAAATAAGATACAATTAATTGGGAAGCACAACTGTATTTAAAAAAAGTAAGTCACTAAGTAAGTATAGTAAAGTTTTTTTAAATCCTCTGTTTTTATATTTTCTTCTTAATTTAAGTAGTTTTAAGTAATTAATTTAAGTTTTTTGTAAACAATGGGGGGGGGTTCCTACCAATAAGGTAGGAACATTTTTAAATAATACAATAAAATGAAAAAAATTATTCAAAGATTTTGTATTAGATATTTATATATTAGTCTACAAAACAAATTTTAAGCATTAAATGCTTTAGATTTAATAGGTTAATGAGAAACAAATTCAGTCACGTGTCCAAACGATTGACTGGTAGGGTATATCAGAGCACCACAGTATTACCATCTGATTGTGGTACCGCCAAAAGACTATTATAAGGGTCAGATGGATGTGACTGAAATCACATAAACCCTCACAGATGTTTTCATCTGACTTCCATTAGAGCCACAGATCTGAGTCTCTCTTGTTGGACTTGTAGGCAAGTCTAAGATCTCGAATAACAGCAAGATTCGGCTTGATACGGCATGAGCTTGTCCAGACATCTTCCAAACTTCCCCCTGGCTAATGAGAGCGGAGAACAGGCGCTGGATGAGTGGCTATTACTAGAACTAATACACTCACTGACGGCAGATACTTCTCCGAGACTCGCTGGACATTAGCAAGAAAAACTCTGAAAATTCTCTCACACAAACATCAAACACGACCAACAAAAAACAGCTTTCAGGATGAGATGCATCATCGCTCTTCAGCACAAAGACTATTGTTCATGGGTCATGTGTACTTTATAGGTCACAGTAAACATAAAATGTAACCTTTTGTAAAACCACATTTCATCTGTGGTTAAGAAGAAATGTGTTTAATGATAGTAAAATGTGTTAAATGGAACTGGGTGTGCTTTTTTACCATTATCCATAAATGAAAAAAATATTTAATAAACAAGACAGTGTGGTTGAGGCATGTGTAGAATTTTATGAATGATGGGCATTTCGATTAATCTGTGTGCTGAAGTCTGTCACTCGATTTTAAGATAACAACAAGAGTCATTTACAGTAGCAGATGCTTGGACAATTCACCTGGAATAACCTGAGATGGAATATCATGATCAAGTGCATGAAAGATTTCCAGAACTGGAAATATTGTCATAAATATAGTTCTGTACCACACCCTGTGCTTGTTTATTAAACTTTTAGCTAGTTCGATTGATCTTCCAGCAATTTTTTTTTTAGAAAAATAAAATATATAACATTTAACAATATTTTCAAAACTTCAGTAAATATAAGAAATTACGCTTATGATTTTTTTTCTCATTACCCAAATACATAAATTCAATCATTTAATTTCAATGATAGTATTTGTACTGCCAAAATAAATCCTAAATGAATCATTCAAATTACTGTGATGTGGAAAAATAAAATGTCTAACAAATATATAAGAAATTTGACATCATTTAAAAAATATCAGTAATTATAAAATGTAAAAAAATTGTCCTGAGAATAATGTGGCAATGCAAAAAATCTTAATGGTCCTAAAATAATCTTGCATAACACAATGCATTTGTACTAAATAAGTAAGTCACATAATAATAATAAAATTTCAGTTTTCATAAAGTTAGGTAAATTGTGCATGCAATTATCCTGAAAACCCCCCCTCCCCGCAAAATAAATAATTAATTATAATAATTAAATAATTTTTTTTAATTTTAATTTACTTTTTTTTTTTTTACTAAAAAATAAGCACAGAAAATGTGAACTGCAGATTCCAATCTATTCTCAAAAAAGATCAATCCATGCAGAACTCCAGCCTTTCAGTTTCAAAGGGTGATCTGAAAAGTTTAGGGGGTACATTAGTGCACGAGTGTTGATTATCAGCAGAAAAGTGGTTTAAAAGTAGCATATACATTTAGGAGGGCACACATCACCCCTCAACAGCGAGTGCCTCGAGAGGGACGCGATCATGACAAGCTGAGAGACAGGAATGTCTGCGAGTCTGGCCTGATGCCATGAGGAATCTCACAGATCTGCCTCCTCAGTGTAACACGTGTGTTCGGAAGAGCAGGAAAGAACCACAGAAGTGAATGAGTAGACAGACGAATACACCAGGAGGTCAAAGGTGAAGTTAGCTATTTGTGAACGCTTCGTTCTAAAGTGCAGCACCATAAATAGGCTATAACTCCAGCTTCATGTGTTTGTGTGTTACTGCACATTGACGCATGCATGAGTTCAGCTTCTCACTGTGTGCATCAAACTTTTCACACAAACACCAAAAGAGCGCTTGATCCAAAGCAATGAGAAACCATCAGGAAGAAGTTGAGAGAGAGGGAGGAGACTGGAATGAATCAGAGCAACTCAACTCTTACCCATAGTTCTCTTCTCTCCGTTTCCTTTCTTCGCCGTGTCCCTCATTTCCGCTCTGGTTTCTCTCTCTGTGGCCGCAGGTTTGCTCTTTGATTCGGGACGCAGTGTGTTCGGAGAGCTGTCAGGTGTGACTGAAACAACACCTCTTTTTAGTTTTTCATTCCTTTCCCTCGGCCGACCACTCCCTGCTGGCAGAGCTTCTTCTCCTCCCACTCTCTCTCTCCCACTCT
>NW_015554181.1:1550167-1552688 GCF_001515605.1 Sinocyclocheilus anshuiensis
CTCTCTCTCGCTCTCTCTCTCTCTCTCTCTCTCTCTCTCGCTCTCTCTCTCTCTCTCTCTCTCTCTCTCTCCCACTCTCTCCCTCTCTCTCGGCCCACAGCAGGCATGTTTGTCTGGGTGTGACACTTCGTTACCCTCCCCCTCTGACTTCCCTCAGGGCAGGGAGGGATCCTGCGCGCGCACAGACACACACACACACACACACACACACACACACACACAGAGAGAGTGAATCTCACCAACCATATCAAATGCATATATGAACATATAAATGCATTAAATAACATTTTTATATTTAACATACAAACAACTTTAAGCCAGTATGAGTTTTTGTGTTGGAAAGCTATTTTCATTGCAATTAAGTGCATTTAACCTCCAAATTCTCATGCAATGCATACAAATCAGGGTTATTATCATTAACCAAAAATATTAAAAACATTTTTGTTACCTGAAATGAAGCCGAAATAAAATAAAATATACATATCATCACATAAAAAAATAAATAAGTTGAAGCACTAAAATTATTATTTGGAAATAAATAAAAACTAAAATGGGCCTAAAAATAAACCTAAAATGCAAGTTAAAAATAATGTAAACATAAAAATGAAAATAAAATCAATATTACAACTTAGAAATGTTGCCTTGGCGACTAATTGAAAGAAGTTTTGGTTAAAGCACTAAAATTATTAACTGGAAATAAATAAAAACTAAAATGGACCTAAAAATAAATGTAAAAATTAACTTGTCAAAATTAAAATCAAATAACATAAATATTAAAACTTAGAAATGTTGCCTTGGCAATTTACTTAAATAAATAAAAAACCAAAATGGACATAAAAATAAACCTAAAAAGTAACCTTTAAAAAAAAATGAAAACTTGAAAAAATACAAAATAAAAAGCAAAATAGACCTAAAAATAATCCTAAAAAAATAATGTTTTTTAATGAAAACTTAATCAAATAAAATATTAATATTAAAACATTGCCTTTCCAACTAACTGTACGATATTTAAGTTGAAACACTACAATTATTAACTGGAAATAAATAAATAAACAAAATGGACGTAAAAATAAATCAAAAAAATATTTTAGTTTTTTAAAAACTATAGAGAAGTATATAAATACTACTCTAATAACACTAATATACATGTATACATAACACTAATATGCATCATCTACTGTTTCCCCCCTAAATTTCTAAATAAGTCATGTTATGAAAAAAAGTCACAATGCAAAATAATATTAATGCTCCTAAAAATGGGCATTTGTTTTACTGCAAAAAATATTTTTTAAATTCATTTCAATATTTACAAGGAAAATCCTTATCACTGCAATGCAGAAAAATAAAACATAACGTATTAAATATACTTAAAAAATAGATTTCAGTAATTAAAACATTAATTGACATGTCAATGCAAAAACATCTTAATGGTCCTGAAAATGGGGTAGTAAAAAGTAAAAACAGTAGTAATTTGGAGGGGTTTGTGGAAGAAAACCAGGACATTTGATTCTCTGGATGACTCAAAATTGCCGGATAGTCAAAGAAATTACCTACTTAAAGACAAGTGCATGTACTTGTGCATGTGGGAGTAACTGATTTCCCAATCCTTTACACACCTCTCCAGCTCTTCAAGGTCTTTTAGCATTCAGTCCTGCAGTAACGCTCACTGCTGGACTTTTCTGTGCTGAAATGTGACAGAAATCAGAATAAGGCCAGAAGTGGTTCAGCGCTGGCCGGTTTGAGCTGGAAACCTCAGGCCGTTCATGCACACCTCAGTTACATAACGCATCCCAGCAGCTGCTGACATTTCATTCATATTTGTTGTGAAATAAGTCACAGCTGCGCAGATCAGACAACAAAAAGCAGCACTTGAGTGGACAGTATCACTGGCCTCACATAACTAAGCTCTTGAAAGTGACTCAGAAACAATCCACTTTCACCATGCAGCGCTCGCGGGAGGGGCCCACGTTACAAACTCACTTAACAAGTTGAGAAATATTCAAGAGATCTTGTCTTACTCCCTAAATGACCTCTTATGTCCTCTTAGGTAACATATAGTCACATTCAAACCACACATGCAAACTATGAAACTATGTTTCTTCAGGCAAAATAGAGAAGGTGTGTGAAAACTAAATTGAGGTTTGATGACCATTAATTTTTTTTAAGGCAGATAAGTCATGATTGCCAGTATCATAAACCTACATTTATGCATTTGACAGACACTTTTATGAAAAATATTAATTTCTTTTTTTTTCTTTCATTTTGGTGATGAAGATTTTCCCCTTAAAGAAAATGAAGTCTATTTTCAGGAGAATTAAGATTTCTTTGCATTACATTATACTACAATTTCATTTAAATTACATGCATAATGTCTCATTACTACATAAATCAAAAGTAATTATGCAAGTAATTATGCATGAAATTGTCATATGTTCATGTATGGTGTGTGTGCATATTATATACAGTGGGTACGGAAAGTATTCAGACCCCCTTAAATTTTTCACTCTTTGTTATATTGCAG
>NW_015554181.1:1552701-1569362 GCF_001515605.1 Sinocyclocheilus anshuiensis
TATATATATATAACCAAAATGTGTTCTTGTCTTAGGACAACTTTGATGAACTTTTTTTGATCCACTTCAAATGTTGACTATTGTATATATACACATTATATATATATATATATGATAAATTATGCATATAATTGTCATGAAATTGATGCTAAAAATAGGTTTCATTTTCTTCAAGGGAAAATCAAAGGGAAAAAATTACATTTTTTTAAATATCTTACACAATGGAATAGAGGTTTTTAAAAAAAATAGTAATAAAAATAAATATTTCACTGTCGCAAAAATAATTTTGTAGAAATGAAATGAGTTATTGAAATGTATAGTACACTGTAAAAAAATGTATGCAATCTTAATGGTGAAATATTGTAAAAACGCTACAGAAAAAAACCTGTAAAATAAAGTTAACAGTAAACAGTTTTTGAAACCAAAAATTAATGAAAAACGTGAGGTTGACAAGATGTTTCTTCATGTTACTAAAGTGATCCTGTGTGACTTTTAGTGCGTTTCTAGGGTCAAAAGAGTCCTCTATCAAGTATCTATGGCTCAGGTTTATTCTTTACAGAGATAATTAACCTAAAAATGAAAAATCTCTCATTGTTTACTCAACCCTCCACTTGTTCCAAGCCTGTATGAGTTTCTTTCTTCTGTTGAAGATATTTTTAAGAATGTTGGTAACCAGACAGTTGACGGTGGCTACTGACTTCTATAGTATTTTATCCATATTATGGAACTACCATCAACTATTGTTTTTTTTCCAACCTATTTTGTGGTCCAGCAGGTGAAGATGGTACGTCTGATCACTTAGTAAAGCACCAGCACACTTCAACAAGAAATCATTAATATCTGGAGCAAAACGCTGCAGGACGACGCACACGCTCAACTCTAATACTGTTAGAGGTTTGAAGACATCACTAACACTATCCTCAATAGCAATAGTGATGCTCACTGCTGTTAGTGTGTTAAAGGCCAGAACAGACAGTATGGAGACACAAGGTTGTTTAAAGACAAAGAAATGTATTTGCTCTGGTGTTCTGATCTGAAGAGGTTTACAAAAGGTTTACAAAAGTCCAGTTTGCAGTGCACTGCAGATGCGGCGTGAGATCTTGCCATCGTTTTACACTGGAAGTCTTCATCTGTCCACAGGCTTTCAGAGGAATCCATCCGTGTGATGTCAGAGAATGAAGCACAAGCAGGAAGATCCTGTTCATTAAATGTCTTACAGCACGCATGTCCTGCAGCGTCTCAGATTAAAAGGCCTGTGCTGGTCAGACAGGTCAGAGGTCACTGTGTGTCCGTGTGTCAGATCGGTGGCCAGACTTTACTGACCTCTGCATGAAGAGACTCTGGGATCCACTGACAACACGCTGACAGCAGATCTAAAAGAGGGAAATAAAGCCATTTTTTGTCTCTTTCCACACTTCGGATTTCATAAAAATGTATTTCTGTCAGAGCTAAAAATATAAATTCTGATATTTATCAGCATTTTGATTCAGTATACAGTGGTGTGAAAAAGTGTTGGCCCCCTTCCTGATTTCTTATTTTTTTGCATGTTTGTCCATTCAAAAATTTAGATTTTTTTATGTTTTTGAAAGAAGTCTCTTATGCTCACAAAGGCAAAATACAGCAAAAACAATAATAATATTGTAAAATTGTATGACTTAAAAAATGATTTTCTATGGAAAATAAAGGTAATTGCGACGTTTTATCTGACAGTTTTTTCTTGCAATTCTGAGTTTATATCTAACAATTCAGACTTTGTTTCTCATTTCTGAAGATTCAAATTACTTTTATTTTTTTATAATAAAAAAAAAAAGAATTCTGTGATGTAAACTCAGAATTCAGAATAAAAAATGTCAAAAAACTCAAAGAAAAAAGTATTTTCTTCTTGCCGTTGTGAGTTTATATGTCACAATTCTGACTTATTTTCTCAGAATTGCAAGGAAAAAACTCAGCATTGCAAAACATAAACGTGCAATTACCTTTTATATTTTTTCATTATTATTTTTTTAAACAGGCTTCCATAATGTCCTATTTGAATATATTGTAAAATGTAATTTATTTCTGTGATCAAAGCTGAATTTTCAGCATCATTCCTCCAGTCTTCAGTGTCACATGATCTTCAGAAATCATTCTAATATGCTGACTTTCTGATCAAGAAACATTTCTTATTAACTAAAATATATACCTTTTGTAACATTATAAATGCCTTCACTGTAACTTTTGATCAATGTAATGCATCCTTGCTGAATAGAAGTATAAATTTCATTCAAAAAAAATTCTTACTGACCCTAAACGTTTGAATGCTAGTGTATCGTGACAGCTTTGCATTGCATGGTCTGTAATACAGTAAAATCAATCCCCACATGGTTTTCCACTAAATGACCACAAGAAAGAACCTGAATCATTTATGCATAGCAACTTACATTTTTCATCTTTCTTCCATGCAGCTTCTAAAGACGTTCTGTTGTCAACTTTCTCTGCCACCAGCGCCGTCAGGAGAGCTTCAGTCCGCGGCTGCAGCCTGAGATTATTCAACAATAAGTATTTCCACTCCGAACAAAAGTTAAAGTGTGTATTAGATCTTACTTGGCCCACGTCTTCAGCATGGTGGAGGGTGACGACAGTAAACATTTGCTGAACTGTTGAATCTTGGGACAAACCTGCAGAAATTCAGCTAAGAATAAGTTCATACATCACTTTCTGCAGCAACACCACGGATTATGAATATGGTATCATGAATCATGAATATGGTATATTTCAGTTTATGTATTTAAACTGCTGTTTAAAGTTTTGGGTCAGTAAGATTTTTTTTTTTTGACTGATAGAAATGAATACTCTTATTTAGCAAAGATGCATTAACTTGATCAAAAGAGCCAGTAAAGACATTTATAATGTTACAAAAGATTCCAATTTCAAATAAATGCTGATCTTTTAAACGTTCTATTCATCAAAGAATCCTGACAAATTCAATGTATCAAAGTTTCCAAAAAAATATGAAGCAGGCCAACTGTTTTAAACATCACTAATAATCAGAAATGTTTCTCGAGCAGCAAATCAGCATATTACAATGATTTCTGAAGGATCATGTGACACTGAAGACTGGAGTAATGATGCTGAAAATTCAGCTTTGATCACAGGAATAAATTACATTTTAAAAAGCATTCAAATAGAAAACATTTATTTTACAACTAAAAAATATTTTACAATATTGGTGATTTTACTGTATTTTTGATCAAATAAATGCAGCCTTGGTGAGCAGAAGAGATTTATTAAACGGTAATGGATTTATTTTGTAAGTAGCCGTGTAATAATTAGGATAAATATACACTCAGTCATCATTATCGTGATTATGGTCATTACATTGTTTTGTTTTTTTCATAATGACCAAATTTGCCATGGTTTTAAACTGGTAGAGCGAATAACTGACATTTCCATCTTGTTTTGGTTTCACACCCACATTTACACACACCCACACACACTCATAAATGTCACCTGGCCTTCCAGGAAAAACATTGCAAACAGTTTGTAACGCTCAAGGCCCTCTGGGTAATCCATCTCAATGGCAGGAAGCTTCCAACTGACTCTGTCAGCAGAGAGAGACACACCCACACTCAGACTAACACCCACATCATGTGACTGTAATTACACACACACACACACACACCGCGGCACTAACAAACTAGAGCTGGCTTTGAACTCTGGCTGAGGACAGGAGGACAGACAGCAGCTCTTACAGAAGGTGCTCTGCTGGTGACACTTCACTCGGCCGCTCAGTGGGCAGAACCAGGGGGCGGGGCTTTCCTCCGGAGCACTGAAGTGACAGTATTGTGGGAGGAGCTTCGGAATCCATTCAGCCTGAACGGCACAAACGCCTGCAAGAAACATTTATATTCTATTTGAATATAATGTGTAAAATGTAATTTTTTCAGCATCATTCCACCAGTCTTCAGTGTCACATGATCCTTCAGAAATCATTCTAATATGCTGATTTGCTGCTCAACAAACATTTCTGATTATCAATGTTAAAAACAGTTGTGCTACTTAATATTTTTGTGGAAAACGTGATACATTTCATTAATAAGTCTTAATTGTTTTATGTCACTTCTATTGTAAGTATAACACAAAGACACCTTAAGTCATTTATTTACACAGAACATGTCAATAAAAGATAAAATATAAAATGTAGATAAAATGCATGATTAATTTGTTAACAAATATTGCACTGGGTACAATGTAAACTATTTTGGTCTATTTTTTCTCTATTTTCAATTTTCTATTTCTATTTTTTGGTCCACTATATGAGTCCATGTCCACTTCTGATTGAAAGCCTAAATATTACAATAATGAAACTATTAAATAAATAAACTTAATAAATTGTTATTATTAACTTACCTAATTATTAACCAATTATCATACAACAGTTTAAAGTTTATACCAGCCATGAGATTTTCCACAATTTTTTTTATCTGTTTCTGAGACACAAAACCTTATTTATGAAAAGTGCATTTAAAGGGCGATGTATAGAAATGCACTGATTTCGCATATAAACACACACACACACCTCTCATGTACATCTTGGTGGTCTCCATGATTTCCTGATAAACCACAAACTCTGGAAGTGTCTTATGAAGGGCAGATGATGGGTGAATGAACACTGGATCATCCAGCAGAGGGGTCTGTAACACACACATACTTCTGTGAGATTCAACAGCAACATCAGAAGCAATCTTCCAGGAACCTTGTAGCCATTCCTCCATTTGGGGTCGAGCAGCTCCTCGGCCTGCACTCGTCTGGTGATGTGATCTCCTAAACCCGCCAGTACGATCTGCCGTAAACACAGCACCTGAGACTCTGTCGGAGGAGCCATCTTATTATCCATGTATACACACGGCATTCACTGAGACAGACAGAGAGACGGTTCAATCATATACAGGCAGGCACAGACACAAAGTAATCACTGAACAGAAAAAACACGTGGATCTTCATGTATGTACCTGCACTGGTCAGCTGTTCTCGTAGTCTTTGGATTTCCAGCATGGCTTTGTACCGAAGCCCGTTTTCCTCACAGAACTGCTGAGGGCAGCCCGCAAATTCACAAGCACCAACAGCCCCTGAACAACCATCAACATCCCAACATTTACACAAAAAAAACACACAAGCTAATGACAGAAACATGCATAGAAGATTTGGCATTTTTAAATGATCAGCAATGACCAATACGTTTTTTGTTTTTTTTTTGACTGTTATTTTGCACACATATACAGTATATATTTTGAAAATATTTACATGTATGTACATGTATATATTTATATCATGTATAAATATATTTCATATACAAGCATAACATATTTTTCTTAAATATATGCATGCATGTGTGTGTATTTATATATATATACATAATAGATATACAAAGTACACACACTTATTTTAGATGCAATTAATCATTTGACCGCACTAATTTTATTACATAATACATGTCATATTCATTAGGTAATGTATTTAAAATTAACATTACCTAGTCTTTATTCGAAAAAAAAAAAGATTCCTAGTATGCACAGGTTTACTAGATTCCCAAAGTGCACTTTTAGTGTTTATGTTTTTAGCAATGTCTACATTCGTGAAAAATACTATAATAGCAATTACAGAACTAGGAAGTTGCTATCTATCTACAGTATAAAGGTGTTTATTTTTTATTAAGATCAAACTATTTATTCATTTTCAAATGATTCATTTCCAATTATTTTAGTAAATATTATGTAAAATAAATATGCATTTGATTGCAGTGATTGGCATGTATGTTAATTACTATCTTTCAATTAAATAGTGATATCGTATATATCGGCCAATGGCCACAACATTAAAAACATTAAAATAAAAATAAAATATAGATAACATTAAAAATCTATCAGTTGACCACTATAAGACACTGTTGATATTGTTAACTAAAACTATTAAAAATAATTTTTATTCATTGAAACAAAAAAATTACATATAAATATTGCATGAAAAAAAGAGTAAATTAATTAATGAAAACTAAAATAATAAAAAAAAGTGTTATTTAAAATAAAATAAACAGAAATTAAATAATAATAATAATAATGTATATTTACTATAAACTTAATAATTTCAGCTATTATATTATTTCAGCTAGTTGCCAAAGTAACATTTCTCATTTTCATTTAGTTTAACTTGATGTGCTAAATGAACAAAAACTGAAATAAAAATGATAAAAAAATTAAACAAACTAATAATTAAAAAAAACGAATAAAAATACAAAAAACACAGCAAAAATTTAAAAAACTTTAATTGAAGGAAAATACAAAATAAAAACTAATTCAAAATATTTTTTAAACTCTATTTTAGTATCTCAATGATACTAAAATAGCACTGCAGCTGACTGAAATTAATAATTTTAAGTTGAAGTACTAAAATTACTAAAACTAAAACTGAAATAAAAATTTATTAGAAATATCAAAGTAATAATAATAATAATAATAAAAAGACAAAGTACACAACATTACTAAGACTTAAACTAAAAATTAAAACTGAAAACATAAAATAAATAAATAAGCTAATTCAAAATATGAATAAATACTATAATAGTATATAAATAATACTAAAATAACACTGGTAGAGGAAAGGTTTCAGCCAATATAAATCTTAAGGAGTTTTCACATTAGACCTGAATGTCTGAACATTTGACATCAACATCGATCATCGCAATCAAACTCATACCCAGCAGAACCATCAGATCTCCCAGCTGAAGCGACTGTCCTTGACCAGCCCATAACCTCCTCATCTGAACACATCTGGCTTTCTTCCCTGCCATCTTAGTGCTCTCCTCCTCGCTGCCCGCAGGCCTGAGAAACCCAGAGAGAGACAGAGTGAGCGCTACAGTTTCCTAATGTTTCTTCTGAAGTGAATGAATGTGCATGTGTTATTTGAATGACCTGTCGTATTCCTCAAAGATCTCTCTGACGGTCATGGCTGCCACTATAGTGATGATATACGGCATACAGCCCTGCTGACGGCCCAGCGCCAGCATCTTAGCATACCGCGGTGCTACGGGAAACGCGGCCATTGCGCGGCCCAATGGAGTTATGGGGCACGACAGACGCGCCCTCTCCATCTCACCCAAACTACAACAGAGAGAGAGAAACTGGTTAAGAAAGAACCAACCAATGAAAGACACTAAAAACGAAGCTAAGACAAGACACAAATGATGATCTGGATCTGAACGTTCTGAAATACTTTGCAACTATCACAATTTTTAATAGGTAAAAAGCACTAAATTTAAATGATATTACAGTTGACTGTCAGGGTTTTGTTGGAAAATCATTTTTGTTATCATTACTTATAGTTACTATAGTTCATAGGAATGTGTTTATGAACGATTTTGAAAACATTACAATATAAATATTGAAATGTGTTTTAATTATACAATATCTATATAATAATATGCAAATAGGTACATATTTAATAACTACATAATATACATATTTTACATTTTTATACATGAAAAGATCAAAAAAAAAGTTTACAGCTACACTGATCGGGTCTAAATCAGGGTTATTATAGTAACTAAAACTACAAATAAGACTAAAACAACAACAAAATGTGTTACTTAAATATTAACTAATAAATAAAATAAAAACTATTTTTTCATCTATTTGCAATTATTTCTCATTTACATTTAGTTTAACTAAAATAACTAAAACCAAAACTGGAATAAAAATTAAGAAAAACTATATGGACATATTTTAAAACTAATAAAAATGGCAAAAACACACAACTAAATTACTAAAACTTCAGCTAAATTAATAATACTAAAATCAAAATCAAAACTGAAAATGTAAAAATAAAAATGAATTCAAAGTATTAATAAAAACTTTAAGAAATAGTTTATATCACCTTTTAAATATTTTGCAAATATGTGCGATTTTATTAAGAAACCGCATAATGTCAGTATTTTACATTTTTGAGTTAATCACATTTACCGCTAAACAGAAAGGCTGTGACATTTCTGTGAGTTTATATCACATGTGCATATTTAAAAACATGTTTTTAATTGGGTATTTTCATATACCAGTGTATATTTTTAGTCTAATTGCTTGTTTAAATTTCCTTTTACTTCACTTTCAGCACATAAAATGGATCAGTTAGAGGAAAGTGTGACGGATGAATAAAAGAGAGGAGAGAAGGTCCGTGCCGTCCGCATCGAGGCGGTTCCTCCAGCGCTCCCAGAGAGATCAGGAGCTGTTCGGCAGAGATCAGCGCCTCGGATGAGGGAGGAGTCGGGAACGGGAAATTCACAACCTAAACACACGCTAAATAAATAAATAAGACCAAACCCAAACCTGTCATGCTTGGATGTAATAGTTCTTGTGTGATTATCACATGATGAAAGGAAACCTTTTCAATGTTGAGATCTTTCATCTGAAGGACGAGGTCATCGACGGGACGCCGTGTGATTTCAGCCTCCGAAAACAAACTGAAATCGCCGAACACAGCAGACGAGTAGAGCCTACGCACACATACACAAATATCACATCACTTTAACACCACAAGATCTTCCTCTCATTTAGATTCCTCCAGAATACAACAATGGTCAGATTCTGACCTATAGCAGTGACCCGGCTCCGTTCTGCCTGCCCTTCCTGCCCTCTGATTGGCTGAGGCCTGTGAGATCCAGGTAACCTTAAAGGAGGAGACGCCCGTCACTCTGTCATAAAACCTCTTCTTCACACGACCGCAGTCCACTACATACTTGATGCCGGGGATCGTCAGAGACGTCTCGTCCACGTTAGTCGCAACGACGCACAGCGGGAGGAGGACGGAAAACCTGAACACACAACACAACTAAACGAGCTGAATACTACAATAACTGTCACAAATGTTTTCATTTTTACATGTCTGAGGGTTGAGGTCCATCTAATGCTAGTACATCTGGCAGCATTTTACTATTATTCATCGATAGATATTAATTCATTATCATCCATATTGATTATGTTTATTTATTTATCTTTATAAATGTTGAATTTGGTTCTGTAATTCACTCAATTCAGAGCTTAATAATTAAAACTACAGTTTACAAAAATGAGTAAGTCGACATAAAATTCTGAATTTGGAAAAAATTTTCAAAATGTCAGAAAATAGAAAGTAGTTCAAAAGCTCTTGTTGATTATTTATAAAGAGACATGATCAGACTAAATCCTTGGATAAAATGTAAATATAAATAAAATTAAATTAAATTAAATTAAATTAAAATAAAATAAAATTGTACTCCAAAATTGGCTGTGGATGTTCATTTTTCCATGATCCAATAACATTAAACCGTTTCAAATATTAAAAATTATTTATATTACAGAAAATTTATTTACATTATAGTATAATGTAGTTTCTATTGTGTAATGTTAACGTAAATTATATATATATAGTTGATATATATATATATATATAGTATTATATTATTAATTACAGAAAATTATATTAATTTATACTATAATATTAAATACTTTCTATTGTTCTATTGTACTGTAATAAAGTAAATTAAGTGTGGAAAACACTTATTGGACTCTGTTACTCCAGGCCACTAAAGTAAGGCGCATACCTTTGCCTGCTGCACAGGTGCCAACAGAGAGTAGAGAGGAAGCACATACAGCGGGATGGACGGGTCGGCCTTCTCCTCTGAACACAGCAAACACACACACATTAACACACATCCAGTCAAGCACAGATGAAACACACCTGCATATCTATCACCGAGTCTCTCACCATTATCGGCGTCCGGATGATCTCCTAGCTCCAGCTCCAGGTCTGAACCCTCATTATCATCCTCATCAATTCCGGCCTGACGATCCTCATCACCCTCGTCCACAGGCAGAGCCGAGTAATTGTCCAGATTAATCTTTGGGAGCGACTGAAACGGAGATCAGAACCGTGTTGAGTAAACAGCACACTTCTTGCACAAAATATACTGGACACTGCATACTGTTTTAATAAATAGTCCGTCAAATAATATGTAGCAATGTTTCAACTAGTAGTATGCTACATTATTGACTACTAGGGTTGCAAAAAGGTGGAAAATGTCCAGTAAATTTCTGAAACTTTCCAGGATTTTTTGGAATATTCCAGGGATTTTTGGAATGTTTCCGGAACTTTTCCACCCCTTTGCAACCCTATTGACTACACCACTTCATTTTCATTTATCATTTTAAAATAGAAATGAGCGGAATATTATTACAGCATTTATTAATCCTTGTTAATGTTAGATAATAAAAATACCATTGTTCATTGTTTGTTTATGTTAGTTCACAGTGCATTCACTAACATTAACAGATACTTTACAGATACCAGAACTTTCAAAAATGCATGAGTAAATGTTAAATGCTGTATTGTTTAGTGTTAGTTCATTGTACACAATGTTAACAAATAACACCTTTACTGTAAAGTGTTTACAATCAATTCGGATCAACCAGAGAGAGAGAAGAGACACACATGACAGGCCAAAAAGTACCACACAAACCCAGCTAACAGGGAACGTTCTCAGAACATTCTGGAAACATTCTATGACCAAACATTTATTCAAAGTTATCTGGTCTTTAATAATGTTCTCAAAACGTTAGCACAAGACAAAAGAGTGTTTTATTCCTGAAATATTTTAGTTGGATATATTTTTTAAATGTTAGTACTGGTTTCAGAACATTCAGAGAGCATTCAAAACTAACGCTCCCACAATGTTTGCAAAATGTTCGCGAACGGAATGTTCCTTTAACGTTTGCATAACAAACAAAAACCCTTCAAACATTTAAAAAACTGGATGTTTTTAAACGTTCAAAGAAAATTCAGAAATAATGTATTCATAACTTAATAGAAACGTAAGCAAAACCTTCTTAGAATAAATGTTTGTTAGCTGGGATGAGTGTCATCATACCACGTTCTTCTTTTTCTTTGCTCTTTTTGACTTCTTCAGATCTTCTTCTGTTTCAATTGAATCTGAAAGAACACACACTTCAGTTTTTAATATTTGGGATGGCTGCTTAACCTTTTAAGGGATTTTAACTAACATTTAGATACAAAAAAGACAATGTACCGTGTATGTGGTTTTTAATAGCTACTTAGCGATTCCTCAATAGAGTGATTTTTTTTAGTTAAGCATAACATTGCTGTGTGAGATGTGTCTGTGTACCTGTGTGCTTTTGGTGGGGTCTGTAAGGGGGGGGTCTGGTGGGTCTGCGCAGACTGAGGAAAGCCTTCCTCAGTCTGCGACACACAGAATGAACCTCCGCTTGACCCGTCAGAAACACCAGAATGCCACCTATAACAACACACATGTTTAGACCCCTGCATTCATGCATGCATCTGTGCATATCATTTATCTTTGCTACTATGTGTGTTTAAGCGACCTGGCGGCAGCATGCGGTGAATCTTGCAGCTCTTACGGAAAGCTTCTCCAGTGTAGTCGTCCACTGGTGTGCGTTTATTAAAATGAACCGTGACCGCAAACTGACGGGCCTCCACCTATATACACACATATACATATTTGACAACACTATTTTTCTTGATCATAACAGAAGTTATCTGCATATAAAAGTGTCTTAAACAGAACGTTCTCCTAATATTAGTAGTTGGTATTCAGTATTCAGGACAACTAGATGAGCCCCAGAGACAGATCCCCAGTGAAGACCTTGTCTCCTAGACGGCCACCGGGACAAGACCACAGGAACCAGTTGAGTCCTCTGCACAATCTAACTTTGCTGCAGCATGGATCAACCTGCTGGTCCGTCTGGCCAGAGGAGAACTGGCCCCCCAACTGAGCCTGGTTTCTCCCAAGGTTTTTTCTCCATTCTGTCACCAATGGAGTTTTGGTTCCTTGCCGCTGTCGCCTCTGGCTTGCTTAGCTGGGGACACTTAATTTGTGTGCGATATTGTCGACTTTATTGCACAGATACTATTTAAACTGAACTGAGCTGGATGATGACATCACTGAATTCAATGATGATCTGCCTTTAACTGAAAAATGAGTGTTTACTATTGTCACTTTGCATTATTGACACACTATTTTCCTAATTAATGCTGTACAGTTGCTTTGACACAATCTGCATAGTTAAAAGCGCTATATAAATAAAGGTGATTTGACTTGACTTTGGTTCCTGATAGTGTTTGTTGGGAATTCCATAATAATGTTCCAAGAATATTGTTTAAAGTTCTTTTTTTACAAGCATAAAATAACATTCCCAGAACATTTCAGAGTTGTTTTTATTTTTTTTGGTGACGACCTAAAAACAACTTTTCAATTTTTAGGTTGATTTTTATTTTTAAACTAAACTTCCAATTAAGAAAGTCACAGATGATTTAGTTTGATGACCTACAGAACATTTCCTGATGTTTAAATATGTTTAATTTATCGTAATCTGCAGAATACACACCTGATGCCTTAATTAGTTTACTACCGTTTTTGATTATACATTTGTATTAAATCATACATCCAGAAAAATTAAAACAGACAGAATTTCAGAAAAAATAATACATTTCATAGGATTCTATAATTGTAAAAAAATTATATAGTTGTAATAATTATTGCAATAAATTATTTTTTATTAAGTTTTAGACATGCTTTTTGATTATTCATAATTTAGCATATGGAATCCAAGAAACTTCAAATGGAAAACTCTGAATTTGAGGAACACAAAATGGAATTTGGGAAAACATGAAACGGATTGCATAGGTGCCTAAAAATTAAATTTTTGTTAAACTTGTGTAAATTGTGGTTAAATTGATTCGTTATTTTCAATAATTAGACATGTGTTTTGATTACAATTACATTTAACAATTAAAATGGAATCCAGAAATATAAAAATGGAAAAAACTGAATCCAGAAAAATTTCAACAGACATAAATAAAAACGAAGAAAAATAAAGAAATAAAAACGAGGGAAAAACGGAATTCATCAACTATTAATCAATTGTTGTTAAACTGTATAAGTTTCATGATTTCAGTTATACTTTTTGATTACTAAAATTACTCAAATTAAAATAAATATTAAAGCTGCAGTCCATAACTTTTTTGTGTTCAAAATTTACAAAATGTATATAATAAAAGAGTACACCATGAATCCATTTTCCAAACTGTGTTTTTGGCTTGTCCTGAATCACTACGGTACACCTATAATACGTGTTTATATGCGGATTATTTTAGACTGGTTCGGGTAGGTACCGCTGCGGAGTAGCCCAGTACCTGCGTGATTCCTCATAGACAAAAACAGAGAGAAGTAGCTCCGGATACAATGTTCTTCCTCAAGACGCACGCAGTTCTGTTTATTAACCGCTAGAGCGCCAAAAGTTACGGACTGCAGCTTTAAACAACTGAATTTGAAAAAAAAAAAAGTACCATGCAATTTGGGAAAAAATACAGATTTTTATAGGACCCTACTTCATGCCAACGTGACGTGTGATAATGACATGAACAATAAGAATAATGTAAACAAATCAGACACCTTGATAACCGGTGGAGGAGTTCGGAAGAGTCTCTTGTTCTCAGTGAAGTCCTCCAAACGCAGCGTTGCCGACATGATGATCAGCTTCATGGGTAAGCCTTTCTGTGAATCACAGATCGCATTATAAACATGCCAACCACACAGCTTTAACCTGATGTTCATGTGTGTTACCTTGTTGCGGAGTGGGACGATGCGTGACAAGAGGCCGATGAGGATATCAGTGTAAACGCTGCGCTCATGAGCTTCATCTATGATGATCACGCTGTATTTCTGCAGCAGGAAATCCTGCAAAAACATGCATCATGACAGGGACATTAAGAGAAAGCAGATGCATCATCAAACAAGCAGCAGTGGTGACCAAAATTATTAGAACACTAGTATTTCCAGCAGCTAAAAAATGGTTTTAAAGGGGTCATATGATGCGATTTCAATTTTTCCTTTCTCTTTGGAGTGTTACAAGCTCTTGGTGCATAAAGAAGATCTGTAAAGTTGCAAAGACTAAAGTCTCAATATGACTCATGCTCAGATGAAAAATGCATAAACTTGTGTTGAATTATATATGTGCCAAGTCTGAATATTTGCAACGTAACTTTAGATTAATGAATAATTGCGATAATAATGATGATTATTAATAGAAATAACAATAATCTGTCTATATTGAGTCTGATCATATATTTAACAATATAATCTGTTATTATACAAGCAATAGGCTACTCAAGGCTGTTTGGCACAGTGATTTTAATATGTTTGATATGGTCATGTCGAGCCTAACAACACCTTTTAACCGAGCTAACATCACTGTATGTCCACAAGTAGCTGATTTCTTTCATACCCGCTGGGTAAATTCATCTCTGTGGCAACACAGTGAGACATGCTGATCGCCGCCACTCTCCTGGGCTCCGTCACACCAATAATGCCACCAGAGCTGAGAAACAGAGAAGCAAACAATGAGAGACAGACGGCACAGCTCACATACAGGCAAGGGCTCGTCGGTTGACATTACCTGGCGTATGCCGTTACCGCTGCCCGTCTCTCCACACAACACCACACACTGTTTTTCCCTCACCGCCTCCATGATGACCTGCTCCTCCGCCAGGATCGGCAACTTCAGACGAGCCTCCCGCAATTCACATGAAGAATTATACCCCGAATCCAAAACCAACAGCCAATCGATAACATTATTAGGAACGGCAAAAACAGAGTTTACGAGTGAACTGAATCGGATCTATGTGAATCAAACCAAAACGATTCAAATCCAAATGAGAACATGGTAACATCGCCTTTATGTACAATAGGTATTCATAACGTATGTGTGCATCTTCATACATAATTATGATCCAAAATTCAAATGCATTTTAATATTTGCAGATTCCATTCTCATTACGTGTTTTAATACATTATACTTTCTAAAGTTGTCAAATAGAGTATTATAATGCATTCAAACTGCAGTTACAATTATTAATGAGATCATGTAATGCATTATAAGGTGCATTACAAGGCATAATTTACAAGGCATAATTAATGTATTAAGAATACTTCAAGTGAAGTGATCATATTTGTTCTTTCATCTATTTATCAGTTTATAAATCATCATCATTATCTACATTTATGTGCTGTTTCCCTGCGGTCAAAACTGAATTTTCACAGCGAGAAACATTTCAAAACCTGATATAATATAATATAATATATATATAATAATAATATAAAATAATAATAAAAATAATATAACTAAGTTTGGGATCAGAACGATTTTTAATGTTTTTTTACAGGAGTTTCTTCTGCTCATCAAGGCTGCATTTATTTGATCAAAAATACAGGAAAACATGTAATATTGTGAAATATTATTATGATGTAAAATAACGTTTTTCTATTTTAATATACATTCAAATGTAATTGATTCCTGTGAAGCAAAGCTGATTTTTCAGCATCATTACTCCAGTCTTCAGAGTCACATGATCCTTCAGAAATCATTCTAATATGCTGAAAGGGACAGAGAGGTGTGGAATAAAGGTAAATTATGTGAAAAATAATGAGTTTTTTAACAAACGAAGCATTAACACACGTTAGACTGCACCCCATAAACACAATCAAGCCTAGAAAAAAAACACCCACCCCTTTAAGTATAGCAACAATAAAAGGGATGATGATGATGATAATAATAATAATAATAATAATGTAATATTGCGCTTTGTTTTTGTGCTTTTGTGTGTTTTTGTTTTTATTGAAGCAATAAAAAGAAAAGGATATGAATAACAAGAACACATACACATGCACCTGTAAATATGCACCAAAATTGTTTTTAATTCATTGTGACCATTGGATCAAGTTTACAAAAGAGGGTAATTTTTTGCAAAGAAAGTACAAAAGAAAGGCATTTATTCCTTATTTTCCCCAATTAGGATGATTTTTACAGTAAACATTACCATTGGTTGTCTAAACTGCATGCAGCATTTTTATTGCATGCCTGGAAAATGTATGCAAAAAAGCATTAAAAAGCAGATAACTTTAAAAGGAAAATGTAATATGATAAATGAAACTGAACACAGTTGTTTGTTTTGCTCTGGTTTGTGACCGTCTCGTCCTAAAGGCTCCTGTCTTTTAACATGACGCATTCATTACTCTGCGTCGTGCCGCACCTCTCGGCTGAGCAGCTCAAACCGCAGGAGGAAGAGGATGACAGAGGCCAGCAGGAGCACCTGCACAGTGATGAAGATGAAGAGGCTGATCTGAGAGGCCAGAGCCAGATTACACAGCCAGTAACGACAGGAGTCCAGCAGCTCCTGCTCGGACAGAAACACGAGCAGGCGCCCCCGCAGGTGAGCAGGAGAACTGCAGCTGGCGTTCCTGAAACACAAGCTTAGGTTATTCAGCAATACTATCCTGTTAAAACCTTTATTGTGTCAAAATTCTAATTAAGCACAGATGTGAACTGTACGTTCTGTGACTCACAACCAGAAACTGTCTTGCATCTTTTTTGGCATTGTGTTCATTCAAGAAAACTTTGGCAAGGCATTTGCCAGTTCGTTGTAAACTTCATACACAATGACTTTGAGCTTTGTTTTGTTTGGATCTTTCACTTGTGAGAAGCAATATGGAAATGTTTACTTTCTATGCAACTTCATTATTTTGCTTGCAGAATATTTGATCCACAAATGCAAGTTTATGAAAG